>NW_026652287.1:20832245-21014397 GCF_009828535.3 Hylobates moloch | reverse complement strand
TAAAAATATATATATTTTTTTTCTTCTTCATATATATATATACATATATATATATATACATATATATATATATATATATACATATAAAATACTTTTTCCTCTTTGGGTTTTCTTTTCTTTTTATTTTTTTGAGACAGGGTTTCACTCTGTTACTCAGGCTGGAGTGCAGTGATATGATCACAGCTCATTGTGGCCTCAATCTCCTGCCCCCCACATATATGTGTGTGTGTGTGTGTGTGTGTGTGTATATATATATTTATATTTATATATATACACACATATATATACATACATATATACACATATATACATATATACACACATATACATATATACACACATATATACATATATACACATATATACATATATACACATATATACATATATACACGTGTGTGTGTGTGTGTGTGTGTATATATATATATCTTAGGCTAAAGCTTTTCTTCTTGAAACCAATGATAGAGTATGGGTTATAAAGAGAAGTATCGTATATGCATTTGTATGCATAAAAACCAGTAGGATACCGTATTTGAGAGCTAATCTCAGTCCTTCCCATTTTTTTTTTCAAATTTTTTTTGTTCTGCTGCCAGGAGCTCAAGCCTCAGAAAATTATTGCCCCATGTTTTCTCCATTCTTGGCTTCTGTTCTAATCACGGCAACTTCTTTAGGGAATGACTTGTGGCTGAATAAGTCTCACAAGCTACAGTCAGTCTATTGGCTTTTGAATGAATGAATGAATAAATAAAAACTTGAAATGCTATCCCTGTAAAGCTGCTGAACTTTTTAGACATTCATTTACCTAAACAGAAAGATATTGAATAATTATTTCTTTATAGTATCTTTCAGTTATAGAATCCTAAGGATATATAGCCACGGGTCCTTACTAACTTGTAGGGAGCTAAGAAACTACCGAGTTTAAAATATGGAAGAGTAGGCTGGGTGCGGTGGCTCATGCCTGTAATCCCAGAACTTTTGAGGGCTGAGGAGGGCAAATCATGAGGTCAGAAGATCGAGACCATCCTGGCCAACATGGTGAAACCCCATCTCTACTATAAATACAAAAATTAGCTGGGTGTGGTGGCACGTGCCTTTAATCCTAGCTACTTGGGGGGCTGAGACAGAAGAATTGCTTGAACCAGGGAGTCAGAGGCTGCAGTGAGCCAAGATCGCACCACTGCACTTCAGCCTGGTGACAGAGCGAGATTTCATCTCAAAAAAAAAAAAAAAAAAAAAAGAAGAGTAATTATTACTATGGAATACCCAGAGGTAAACTAAAGAAAAGGTGCCAGAGTATAATCCTGTGTTGCACAATACAGTAGCTGCATGTGGCTAATTAAATTAAAATTAATTAAAATTAAATAAAATTTAAAATTCAATTCCTCAATCACACTAGCCACGTTATAAGTGTTCCGTATCCACATATAGCTAGTAGCTACTGAACTAGACTGTGAATTAAATATTTTTATTATTGAAAAAAGTTGAACAGCTTATAGACTATGATATCTTGTTCAAGATACTGCTTAAGGGCCTCTTCATGTTACTTTTTCAGTTATTTCCTCAGTGTCCTTTCTCCTTAAAGTAAGAGAGTGTAAGAGACAGAAATTTTAAAAGCATTCTCTGCCCCTGCCCTTCTTCAAACATGAACATCTAGAACAACATAAAAAAGTAAGAAGAGTACCTCCTTAAGAAGTTAATCAGATGAAGAGTTCATAGAATCATAGCATCTTGGGGGTGGAAGGGACATTAAAGATCCCATAGACTAACATTTCATTTTATTTTATTTTATTTATTTATTTTTTTTAGACAGAGTTTCGCTCTCATTGCCCAGGCTGGAGTGCAATGGCGCGATCTTGACTCACCGCAACCTCTGCCTCGTGGGTTCAAGCAATTCTCTTGCCTCAGCCTCCCAAATAGCTGGGATTACAGGCATGCGCCACCATGCCCGGCTAATTTTATATTTTTAGTAGAGATGGGGTTTCTCCATATTAGTCAGGCCGGTCTCGAACTCCTGACCTCAGGTGATCCACCCGCCTCGGCCTCCCACAGTGCTGGGATTACAGGCGTGAGCCACCATGCCCAGCCGACACTTCATTTTGTTTGCTTGTTTTTGTTTTTGTTTTGTTTTGTTTTTTTGAGACAGAGTCTCTCTCTGTCACCCAGGCTGGAGTGCAGTGTGGCGCGATCTCGGCTCACTGCAAGCTCTGCCTCCCGGGTTCATGCCATTCTCCTGCCTCAGCCTCCCAGGTAGCTGGGACTACCGGCGCCCGCCACCATGTCTGACTAATTTTTTGTATTTTTAGTAGAGATGGGGTTTCACAGTGTTAGCCCGAATGGTCTCAATCTCCTGACCTCGTGATCTGCCCGCCTTGGCCTCCCTAAGTGCTGGATTATAGGCGTAAGCCACTGCGCCTGGCCAACACTTCATTTTACAATGAAAAATTGGAGGTGCAAGAAAGGGAGACGATATGTCTAAGGTCACAACAGGAGATAAATAACAGAACTGGGTCTCCCAGGGTTGGCATGGAGTCAAGAAGAATTTCCCTTGCTGAGTCAAACCAGGCAGGAATGCCAGCACTGTAAATAATACTCCTATAATCAAACCTGTATGTCTATGTGTGTGTGTGTGTCTGTGTGTGTGTGTGTGTGTGTGTGTGTGTGTGTGTGAGAGAGAGAGAGAGAGAGAGAAGGGAGAAAAGGAAGTGATGTCAAAAGAATGGAAACAGTGGGAACACGTTTTTTCTTCAATTAACCTCCATAAATGCACCTAGCTAGTGCTAAATGCTTACACTGTTTATCAGGGATATACGGGGATTGTTTTTACATACTTTTTTTTTTTTTTTTTTTGAGACAGGGTCTGTCTCTGTCACCCCGGCTGGGGTACAGTGGCTCAAGTGATCCTCCTGCTGCAGCCCCCGGAGTAGCTAGGACTCCAGGCATGTGCTACAATGCCCGGCGAATTTTTTTGGTATCTTTTGTAGAGATGGGCTTTCACCACTTGCCCAGACTGGCCTCGAATTCCTGGGCATGAGCATTCTGCCCCCCTCAGCCTCCCTAACTGCTGGGATTACAGGTAGGAGTCACCACACCCGGCCTAGCATACTATTATTAACTATCAGCCCTGAATAAAACTTACCAGTGGAGATGTGCTCTGTCCACTCTGGGTGTGTTTCATCCTCAGCTCTGTGTACAAATACCAGATGTAATTGACGGTGTAGAGAAATGAGGAAATGTAGAATATCTAGGTTAAAATCAAAACAACCCATCATAACTATCTCACTCTGACAACGTGAAGTTCTTTCAATATACTCCATTATTTTCTATTATGACAATCCTACCTACTAGTCTATTAGTAATGTACCATCTAGTGTCCATACCAAACAAAACCATACCAAGTCTGAAATTATTTTTTGTGTGTGTATGTAACAGAGTTTTCGCTATTGTTGCCTAAGCTGGAGTGCAGTGGCACAATATTGGCTCACTGCAACCTCTGCCTCCCAGGTTCAAGCGATTCTCCTGCCTCAGCCTCCCGAGTAGCTGGGATTACAGGCACGTGCCACTACGCCCCGCTAATTTTATTGTATTTTTGGTAGAGATGGGGTTTCACCATGTTGGCCAGGCTGGTCTCGAACTCCTGACCTCAGGTGATCCACCTGCCTTGGCCTCCCTAAGTGCTGGGATTACAGGTGTGAGCAATCGCACCTGGCCCCAAGTCTGAAATTCTAACAGGCCTACCTAAAACATGCCCTGCTTCCTTATTTTATCCTTTGGACTGTTCAGAAGAATCACAGCATTATCCACCTCTATCTGCCCCACAATCCCACTTTTATGAAGACATCATATAATCTTTTTCTATTTTATTTTTTAATTGAAAAGGCAATAAGGATTTCTACTTCTAGTAATGACAGGCTAAGCTATTTGAATCAACTTTCCATTCAAAAGAACTAAACATGCTGAATAAGATATTTTTTTAAAAATCCTTAAAATAACCTAAGAACTGAGATTATATCAAGGAACTAGTAGGATAAAATCTAAGGGAAGGAATTTCTACTTCCAGCTTTGATGAGATAACAGGAATAGAATTTACCCTCCAGCCTTAAACAACTAAAAATCGAATAAAATATATGAAAACATCCAGTTTTCAAACAGTAGGCAACAAGCAGAAGAGAACAGCAATCCCTGAAAAAAGAAAAGCAAGTGAGTCCATCAAGTGCCCCAGCTCACCAGCTGGTAAGAGTGAGTACAGGAGGGCTGGGCACGGTGGCTTACCCTGTAATCTCAGCACTTTGTGAGGCCGAGGTGGGCAGATCACGAGGTCGGGATCGAGACCATCTTGGCCAACATGGTGAAACCCCATCTATACTATAAATACAAAAATTAGCTGGGTGTGGTGGGGCACGCCTGTAGTCCCAGCTACTTGGGAGGCTGAGGCAGGAGAATCACTTGAACCCAGGAGGCAGAGGTTGCAGTGAGCTGATGTCGTACCACTGCACTCCAGCCTGGTGACAGAGTGAGACTTCATCTCAAAAAAAAAAAAAAAAAAAAAAAACCAAAAGAAAAGAAAAAGAAAGAAAAGAAAAAGAGTGAGTACAGGAGGGGGAATCCAAAGAGACCACTGTCTTGGTGAGCTGAGAAGACAGAATTCAGAGTTTGGGAGGCCAAGGCAGCTAAAATTTGTGAAGTACAGTATCAGAGCAGAGAAAGCTATATAGTGAGACAATACTCAGGAGAGCTGCAGAGGTCACCCCAAGTCTTTGGTTAAGTATTAATCAATGTATATGGGAGAGAAAACCATGAAAACCAGAGAAAGAATCCTCAGAAAGGAGTAAGTGGGACAATCCCTAAAGCTCACACAGGGCCAGGAATACTTTGTTTGCTTTCTCACCAACCAGAGTGGAAGAATACACAGGGCATAATCATAAGAAGAGTATTGCTTCTGTAATGGGACCAAATTAGCCGTACATAAAAGGCTGCCCTCACAAGGCGTAAAAGGAAGCCTAATTAGCGGGGGTGGTGGTGCATGCCTGTAATCCCAGCTACTCTGGAGCCTGAGGCAGGCAAATCACTTGAGCCCTGGAGGTGGAGGTTGCAGCGAGACAAGATCGCGCCACTGCGCTCCAGCCTGGACGACAGAGTGAGGCTCCATTTAAAAAAAAAGAAAAAAAGCAAGCCTTTAAAAAACAGGCAAACCTTGAAAAGGTCAGGAGTTCAAGACCAGCCTGGCCAATACGGTGAAACCCCCATCTCTACTAAAAATACAAAAACTAGCCAGGCTTGGTGGTGTGTGCCTGTAGTCCCAGCTACTCCGGAGGCTGAGGCAGGAGAATCGCTTGAACCCAGCAGATGAAGGTTGCAATGAGCCAAGATTGAGCCACTGCACTCCAGCCTGGGCAACAGAGCTAGACTCCATCTCAAAAAAAAAAAAAAAAAAAAGAAGAAGAAATAGGTAATTTCATTTACGCCCAGTAGAGGGAACCAGGATGTCATTGTATCTGACAGATTTTTTTTCAGCCCTCATAGCAGATACATAAGCATTCTAAATTTGACCCTTCTTGAAGTTTTCAGGTTTAAAATTTTGTAACACCTTAAGTGATATTGTTAAAAACCTTGAGAACTGTAATTAATGTTAACATTCTTCAACAGCAAAGATAAATGATTATTAATTTATCATCTTAACTACTTTGTATTATTTTGAGAGACTCAGGACTCATCTTTATTTTGTTAAACTCCCAGAGACACAAATATTCACTGAATGGCTACCTTGTATAAAGAAGAATCTATGACAGGGAAGACAAATGAGAACCTTCTGCTTAATCTCATACAGATAGTCCCTAACTTTATGACTGTACAACTTATAATTTTTCAACTTTATTATGGTATAAAAGAGCTATGCATTCAGTAGAAACTGTACTTCTTTATGACCCATACACCCATTCTGTTTTTTACTTTTAGGACAGTATTCAATAAATTACATGAGATACTCAACACTTTATTATAAAATAGGCTTTGTGTTTTGCCCAACTGTAGGCTAATGTAAGTGTTCTGAGCATGTTTAAGTTAGGCTAGGCAAAGCTATGATATTTTAATTCCACAACCTGTTTCTTTAAATTTTCAACCATCTCCTAAACTGAAGCTTTATGTTTAGAACAATGTTTTCCTCTAGTATAACTTGATTCTGTACTCCTGGATTTTCTTGATTTGTCACAATTGTTCCATGTAACCAGACAATTTCACATGCTTTTACTTTTTCTAAAATCCATACATTCCCCTTGCCAAGACCAGCTCGGTCGTGGAGACCCTAACCCAGCGGTGCTAGAGATATTAAAGACACACACAGAAATATATTGTGGAGTGATCAGGGGGCTGACAGCTTTCAGAGCTGAGAGCCCTGAACAGAGTTTGACTCACATATTTATTGACAGCAAGCCAGTAATAAGCATTAGTTCTATAGATTATAGATTAACTAAAAGTATTCCTTATGGGAAACAAACGGATGGGCCGAAACAAAGAGATGGGCTCTGGCTAGTTATCCGCAGCAGGAACATGTCCTTAAGGCATAGATCGCTCAGGATATTGTTTGTGGTTTAAGAACGCCTTTAAGCGGTTTTCCGCCCTGGGTGGGCCAGGTGTTCCTTGCCCTCCCAGTAAACCCACAACCTTCAGTGTGGGCGTCATGGCTGTCACGAACATGTCACAGTGCTGCAGAGATTTTTGTTTAGGGCCAGTTTATGGCCAGATTTGGGGGCCTGTTCCCAACACCCCTGCTTAAGATACTAGTTTTCTTGTTTACGTCTGCTATAAAACTGTGTACACTCTCGGCCGGGCGCGGTGGCTCACGCTTGTAATCTCAGCACTTTGGGAGGCCGAGGCGGGCGGATCACGAGGTCAGGAGATCGAGACCACGGTGAAACCCCGTCTCTACTAAAAATACAAAAAATTAGCCGGGCGTGGTGGCGGGCGCCTGTGGTCCCAGCTACTCGGAGAGGCTGAGACAGGAGACTGGCGTGAACCCGAGAGGCGGAGCTTGCAGTGAGCCGAGATCGCGCCACTGCACTCCAGCCTGGGCGACAGAGACAGACTCCGTCTCAAAAAAAAAAAAAACAAAAAAACAAAAAAAAAACTGTGTACACTCTCATAATCTTGAACACATACTCTTCCAGTATCTGATTAAAACCCATTTATGCCTAGTGTTCCATTATTGGAACGCTAAGCATGTAGAAGTTACATCCTACTGCTCAAGGTCATCCCCAAGGTCTGATTTCTCACACGTCTGCAATTCAAAAAAGCTGCAACCTCCGGCATAAATGGGTTAAAGTCAAGCACCTTTTCATCAGATTTGACTCCCAGGTTATCTAAATGAACTTTCCATAAAAAAAAAAAATCATATTACAAGTTTTTCTTTACATTACTGATAACTGGCCTAAAAAACCAAAGATTTTACATTTAATCAAAATAATTTCCTATGTTTCATATTGGGTTAATTAAAGTGTTAAAAAAATTTACATCCACATAACTTTCTGTACTTGCTTTTAAAGACTTTTTTTTTTTTTTTCTTTTAAAGACTTTTGATGGTCACTCTGGTTAAATAAATGGCTATTATTTCACGGTGACATGTGATCCTGTTTTGAGCAAGTGTTTTAAACCTTTTAACATCTTTGACAGGCTTCCCCAGAATCAGACTCTAAATTAAGTCTTCTTTGACTTCATACTAACTTTGGGTTATTCCATTTGGCCTCAGAACTTCTCAAAGGTTTATAAAAGAGAAATATTAAACAAAATCAGGCTTACTTGAGATGTCAAATTATATGGAAAACATTGTCAAATGGTAAGTGATGTTAGATCTACTTTCAGTTACTTTTATGGGTATGTTATTGATATAAATGTTCCAAAATTGTACAAAACTCTTAAAATCTAATATGTTATCAGTCATAATTCTGATTACTATGTTATACCACAAAAATAACCACATTTCATTGTGAATGTCTGGTTATGGTAAACTTTCACCAGATTTTACATGGTTATTCAAAGGTTGTGTCATCCTCAGTTACTGTTTTGATTCTTCCCTAAAGGTATCTGCAGTCAGATTCATGAAAAAGACTAACAAGTACTCTTAAATACAAATTTCTAATAACTTCAATATTAATGGACTAAATACAAATTTTCTAAAACTCCAATACAAAAATTAATAAATCTGCAAAACTGCTAATCAAGATAAAACCAAAAAATTAGTTACATGAGATTAAATAACATAAAAGTAATGTTTTTATGACTTTTATTTAAAAGTTTATTTAGAATTAAAGTATTTGGCTGGCTAAAATAAATACCTTTTTAAAAACCTTGTTGTTTTTTGTTTCCTGTTGGGACTCAGGAAAAAGAAAAAACACTGTTGGTTCTTTACTTAAATGTTTTGTTTTCCAAATTTTAAAAACTGGTTGGGCCAAGCATCACTCATCTGATTTGGGAGATCCAGCCTAGCAAGCACAAGAAAAAAAAATCCTTTTCTCAGAGGTTAATTTGCATATAAGCACTGAGTTCAGCTAGAAGCCTTGAAACTTATATTCCTCCCTGCTCAGCCACCTTGCTGCTCCTGTTAAGGGAAGGCTACCGTGCCCATCCAGGAAAGAAATCGTTCAAGTCTTCTGAGAAATGCAGGAGTTCAGAGTAAGGTGAGATGAGAAGACAGACTCACAGAATTTGAATAGGTTAGGGGGAAGAGGGTTGGGCATTCTAAACAAAGGGCTAGAATAGGAAAAGGGGCAGAGACAGGAATAAGGATGTCTAGTTCCCCACAGGAACTTAGTGCTTCATACAGTGCCAATCAATAGTAGGTACTCAGTAAATATTTTGATCAATAGTAGGTAGTCAGCAAATATTTTGTTGGATGGCCAAAGATATTCAGGCCACCTGCATACCTACAGCATCTCAAACTTGGTACATAAAACAAGTGGCAGTATCTTGGGGAATAATCAAAGCACCAAAACAAAAATGGAAACAATTTTACCAGATTTACTAGTAAGTAAACTAAAACTTTTAAAAATTTAAAACAAATACACTCTTGCATATATTTATTTTAATTTTATACATCATATGTGATTATATGGGGGGAGGCTTTGTAAATTGCAAAGTTCCAATAAATTCTTTTTAAAAAATGGCTGGGCATGGTAGCTCACACCTGTAATTCCAATACTTTGGTAGGCCTAGCCAAGAGGATCACTTGAGGCTAGGGGTTTGAGACCAGCCTGGACAACATAGCAAGACCTCATCTCTACAAAAAATAAAATGAACTTAGCTGGGCATGGTGGTGCACACCTGCAGTCCCAGCTACTCAGAGCTACTAGGAGGCTGAGGTGGCGGGGCGGGGAGGGGGGGTGTTGGTTGAGCCTAGGAGTTGGAGGCTGCAGTGAACTATGATTGCGTCATTGTGCTCCAACCTGGGCAATAGGGCAAGGCCCTCTCCCTCGACCCCCACCCCCAAAAAAGAAAGAAAACAAAAACAAAACCAAAATATTTTTCTCTTAAGCTATCTACAGTTTACACTAATTTGATAAAATAAGCTTTTATAAACAAAAGTAAAATTGTTTACTTTTTCTCCCTACTTGATCCCTTCAAAATTAAAAAACTACCCATAAGTATTCTTATTCTTATAACAATATAGTTGATTCCATAAGTTCAATAAAAATATGCTGTTTTTATAATGGAATACAATTTAAAACATTGCTTATATATATTAGCAAGGTTTTGACTAGAATGTCATATTTAAATTGTTTATAGATACTATGGACGAGGTCTAAAGTCTGCCTTCATTTGGCTTCCTAGACTTCAGAAGTTTTTAAATCTGAAATTACAGTGTGGCCAGTTGCTATTCCTGCTGCACTTATATAAATGATCAGGTAATATTTGATAAAACTAAACTTATTTTACAAACAATTTAGTCTTACTCTATTATCTTTGGTAAAAATCGCAATTACGGAAAAGAAAAAAACTATGTTTCTAAGAAAATCTGTAATACACCTGTTATTAGACTGTGACCCTGAGGATTGTTTTCAAGTTTTTATTATGTACCTATAGAGTGTACTAGATCCTAAAATCTTCTAGGTACCTCCAATCCAACTTTCTTCCATAAAATTACTAAAACCAGGAAATGCTCTGTTCCTAAAACCCTGTAAACTAAAACCAAATAGGCTGGGGTGATGGCTCATGCCTGTAATCCCAGCACTCTGGGAGGCCGAGGCAGGTGGATCACCTGAGGTCAGGAGTTCAAGACCAGCCTGGTCAACATGGTGAAACCCCGTCTCTACTAAAAGTATAAAAATCAGTTTGGCGTGGTGGTGCACACCTGTAGTCCCTGCTACTCAAGAGGCTGAGGCAGGAGAATCGCTTGAACCTGCAAGGCAGAAGTTTCAGTGAGCCAAGATCGCACCACTGCACTCCAGCCTGGGTGACAACAGTGAGACTCCCCCTCAAAAAAAAAAAAAAAAAAAAAAAACCTAAAACTAAATAAATTTTAAGAGATGGGTCTTGTGCCTGGGGTATGGACAACACAGAAAGTTCACTGGACTGCCCAATGCCATAACCAGAGACATTAAAACTACAAACCAAGATGAGAAATTGATGCCTTTATGCTGTGGACATCTTTCCCCAGAAACATTGGAATAAGACTCTCCATCATAATGAGACTCTTGCCTCTTAATTTTTCCTTGTTTATGCCTACCTCTTTCACTTGACAGGACACTGGTGTAATTAAAATTTCACAATCAGTAGCTACTGCAGATAACTTGACAAGACCTGATCTTTAAAAAAAAAAAAAAAAAATCCTTTAGAACAGGATAGAGAGCCCAGAAATAAGGCTGCACATCTACATCTGTTCTTCGACAAAGCTGACAAAAACAAGCAATGGGGAAAGGACTCCCTGTTCAATAAATGGTGCTGGGATAACTGGCTAGCTGTATGCAGAAGATTGAAACTGTACCCTTTCCTTACACCATATATAAAAACTAACTCAAGATGGATTAAAGATTTAAATGTAAAACCCAAAACTATAAAAATCCTGGAAGACAACCTAAGTAATACCATTCTGAACGTGGAAACAGACAAAGATTTCACGATGAAGACGTCAAAAGCAATTGCAAAAAATGCAAAAATTGCCAAATGGGATCTAATTAAACTAAAGACCTTCTGCACAGCAAAAGAAATTACCAACAGAGTAAACAGACAACCTACAGAAAGAAAGAAAATTCTTGCAAACTATGCATCTGACAAAGGTCTAATATCTAGCATCTATAAGGAACTTAAAAATCGACTTATAAGGAAAAAACCTCATTATAAAGTGGACAAAGGATATGAACAGATACTTTTCAAAAGAAGACATACATGCAGCCAACAAGCATATGAAAAAAAGCTCAACATCACTGATCACTAGAGAAACGCAAATCAAAATCACAATGAGATACTATCTCACACCAGTCAGAATGGTGTGGTTACACCACAGATGCTGGTGAGGTTGTAGAGAAAAGGAAATGCTTATACACTGTTGGTAGGAATGTAAATTAGTTCAACCATTGTGGAAAACAGTGTGGTGATTCCTCAAAGACCTAAAGACAGAAATACCATTCGACCCAGCAATCCCATTACTGGGTATGTGCCCAAAGGAATATAAATCATTTTATCATAAAGACATATGCACACATACGTTCACTGCAGCACTATTCACAATAGCAAAGACATAGAATCAACCTAAATGTCCATCAATGGTAGACTGGATAAAGTAAATGTACTACATATATACCATGGAATACCATACAGTCATAAAAAAGGACAAGATCATGTCCTTTGCAGGAACATGGATGGAGCTGGTGGCCATGATCCTTAGCAAACTAACATAGAAACAGGAAACCAAATACCACATGTTCTCATAAGTGGGAGCTAAATGATGGGAATACGTGGACACATAGAGGGAAACAACACACACTGGGGCTTATCGGAGAATGGAGGGTGGAAGGAGGGAGAGGATCAGGAAAAACAACCAATGGGTATTAGGCTTAATACCTGGGTGATAAAAGAATCTGTACAACAAACCCCCATGACACAAGTTTACCTATATAACAAACCTGCCCATGTACCCCTGAACTTAAAATAAGAGTTAAAAAAAAGGAAAAAAAAATCCTTTAGCCTATCTAGTAGGTGATGTTAGCGACATCCCAATACAACTTTTTGTTCAACTTGTACTAAGGTTCCTTTTTCAAACTGACTTAGTGGCCGGGCACAGTGGCTTGGCCGGGCGTGATGGCTCACACCTGTAATCCCAGCACTTTGAGAGTCCAAGGCAGGTGGACCATGAGGTCAGGAGATCGAGACCATGTTGGCCAACATGGTGAAACCCCATCTCTACTAAAAATACAAAAATCAGCTGAGTGTGGTGGCACGTGCCTGTAAACCCAGCTACTCCGGATGCTGAGGCAGGAGAATCACTTGAACCTGGAAGATGGAGATTGCAGTGAGCCAAGATTGAGCCACTGCACTCCAGCCTGGTGACAGAGTGAGACTCCATCTCAAAACAAAACAAAACAAAAAACACACACACACAACTGAGTTGCTGACTTGGCTCTCTCTGCTTTAAATCAACTCAGCCATAAAATGCTAAATAATAAGATTGCTATCTACTGGCTAAACAACAACAACAAAAAGTCTAAGAAATTATTAATACTACATGGTATGGATAGATAAATTCCTCTGGAAAAGCTGAGACCCATATACACAGAATTTAAAAGCAGGCCACATAAATACAAGAGGTCTGTGATGGTTAATACCGAGTGTCAACTTGATTGGATTGAATGATGTAAAGTATTGTTCCTGGGTGTGTCTGTGAGGGTGTTGCCAAAGGAGATTAACATTTGAGTCAGTGGGCTGTGAAAGGCACACCCACCCTTAATCTGGGTAGGCACCATCTAATCAGCTGCCAGTTCGGCCAGAATGAAAAACAGGCAGAAGAACATGGAAAGACTAGCCTGGCTTAGCCTCCCAGCCTACATCTTTCTCCCGTACTGGATGCTTCCTGTTCTTGAATGTTGGACTCCAAGTTCTTCAGCTTTGGGACTCAGACTGGCTTCCTTGCTCCTCAGCTTGCAGACCCTATTGTGGGACCTTGTGATCATGTGAGTTAATACTCCTTAATAAACTCCCCTTTATATATACATCTATCCTATTAGTTCTGTCCCTCTACAGAACCCTAAGACAAGGTCTCACCTAATCTCCCACGGTCATTTGATTTATTCAACTGGTTGCCTTTAATCCTAGGTTCATGGCTCAAAACTAATATGTGAACTAAGATTATCATATTACTATGAATTTTACTTTGTCGTTTTTCAGCTTTGTACCTATTACTTCCCAAATTTCTACAAAAGTACAACTCCTAACAAAATTAATGCTGGCCCAACACTTTGTGATGATAACAACACTTACAAAATAACAAAATTAAACTTAACAATAGACTCCACCTGGTAGACTTAGCCTGTGAGCCACTCCCTCCAAACCTCCCTTGTTGCTCAAATGTGACTAAAAGAGTTTGACACTAACTCCTAGTCACCAATCACTCCCTTCGACATGGGACCAGACCAACAACCTGAGGCAAATCCATCCTGACACCAAGAAACAATCAAACATAATTTTCAATCAAACAACTAGGATGACTGATCAGCAATGCTTTCAGAAAAAGATCTTGATCAAAGGGGAGAAATGCGAAAATTGTCAGAATCAAAATGGAGTCACTCGGGTCAAATCCCTGACAAATGGAGCCAGGGAAGGCCAAGAAGGGAGGTTCTCATGCACGTATGCCTGATAACAAGAACCACCACAAAAGATCCTGCAAAAATCACAACATTGCACATAGGCCACTTCAACCTTACCCACACAAAAAGTACTTATGCAAGGATATCTGCCCAGCAACTGCCTGTCTAACCTTGGACTGATGCCATGCTTGTTAATCCTTGTATCCAAAGATAACAATTACATAATCCTCCTTATTTTTCCTTTAAAAACCCTTGTTTTCCTTTACCTCCCTGAATATGCCCATCATATTCCCATTGCAATGCTTACTCCTGAATAAATTCTATTTCTTTTAGAGTCTCTCTCTCTGTTATTTAGGTTGACAACCTCAATAGCTTACTTAGTTCACTCTTCTACAAGAACACATTTAAACCTATCGCAAACATGTGGTTGTCTAATTCTCTGTAAAATGATCTTGACTAGATGGCAGCTCAAGATTACAATAGAAAATAGTTTCCAATCAAGTATAAAAATACTCTCATATTTTCATTTAATTACACATCAATATTAACCCTAGTTTAATGTTTAAAAAACCAAACATAAAAAATAATAATTACACATCAGTAAAGCTGAAAAAAATCTATTTTTTGCTATCGATTAGCAAAAATTTAATCTCCTTTGATATCTAAACCATTAGAAGATCCTAAAAAATCACAATAGCAATGTTACATAAACCCATAGCCACTGTAAAATTTAGGCCTTAGAGTTAGGCAAGCTAAGTCCAAAAGGTCAGTGAGGGAGTGAGACTACATTAACAAGCAAAGATCATAAAATTTAATTCTAGATGGGAGAATATGTTTAATAGACCCTGCTTTCTATTGCCAGGCAGATGCAGAAAGTAATGGATCAGTAAGGATGTGGAGGAATGAAAGGACTGCAAGTGAATCCTCTGTTTGAGGAAGTAGGGAGAGATTCTATTATTACCTTGAAAAATAAACAGAACAATAATAGTTTATACTAATCGAGGGCACTTTACATTTGTTATCTAATTTCTTCTTCACAACAACCCTTAAGAACCTTGTCATTATTCCTATTTTACAAGATAAAACTAAGACTTAGAGAAGTTCACTTGCTTAAAAAGTCACAGAGCTAACAGCTGTGAAAGCTGTTGGCAGCTGTTGAACCCAGGTCCGATCAACTGCAAACTACAGCTTTAATTCTAAGCCTCAAACTTCATGTCAGTTGCAACCCAAACTAGTGTCTCTAACATATCTGACTAGCACATTCTTCCAGGAAATAAAACGGTTCACTAAGAAAATATAGCTGATGGCACTTCAACTTGTGTCAAAGTATACAGAAGAATAGCCAAGATTAAATGGAAAGGCTGACTGGGACAGTGTCTGGCATTGTTTTTTCCATATCTTGTTTTTCCATAGCAGTTTTCCTGGTAAATGTAGATCAGTCAGGGTGGCGGGAAAAATTGTAGAAAGATGCAAACATTCTTGGAAGGCCAGAAGTTTTTCCAAAACCTTTGGAAAAAGATTTGGCTGAAGGTAGCCAGATTCTCTCATCCAGTGCCTGAAAGTTTAGGTTAGATAACAAGGGGATGTAAAGAAACTGATCTAGATAAATTAGTTTACTTAGGCCTTGGAACCTGGCCTTTAATCATCTGCCTACAAATGTGTTGACTCAAGGCCTTTGTTATTAAATCTACACTGAATAAATGCCCGCAGCACTGGCTTGTCAGGGCTGCAGCTGCTAACTCTTTACAGCACCCTCCTTGGTGTCTGTGGGCGGCCCAGTCCCGTAGCCCACTCTTTCACTAGATCCCTGTGTCTGAGTGCATTTGTTCATCCATTGTTCAGCCAGGGTCTGCGGGTCGGACCTGGTAGGTAAACAGAAATCTTAGTGCAACAACCCTCTCAGGTGCTTTTGGAGAAAGCATGGAATTTGTTCCTGATCCAAAAATTCTACAGGACAATCATATATATCCAAATTAATCCTCTCAGTGCAGAGCTAGTCATCTAATGGAATAAAAAAATCTCAGGAGGTTTGACCATGGATCAGATTCCATCTTTCAGAGGCAGATGCTGTAGTGCAAACAAAGCCTTCTGATCCAAATGTTATCCTGGCATTGCAACATCTTTTTACTGGTTGGCTGAGTTCACGAAAGAAATAGTACTTGGAAAACACCACATCTCAGCCTATTAATCAAAAACTGAAATTACAGTCATGCACCGCATGACAATATTTCAGTCAACAGCAGACCGCATATAAGACAGTGGCTACATAAGATTATAATACTGTATTTTTTACCATACCTTTTCTATGTTTAGATACGCAGATGCTTACCATTGTGTTACAATGGCCTATAGTATTCAATACAGTAACATGTTGTTTAGGTTTATAGCCTAGGAGCTGCAGGCTATACCATATAGCTTAGGTGTGTAGTAGGCTATGTCATCTAGGTTTGTGTAAATGCACTCTATGATGTTCACACAATGATGAAATTGCCTAATGATGCATTTTTAGAATGTACCGCTGTCGTTAAACAATGCATGACTGTATTTCTGATGGCTTAGTTTGAAAATTCACTTTGCTTCTCAGGTAAGTTCCAGAATTAAAAACTAGCCATGGGCAAATGATTGATTTCTTCTGTTCCAGTTCAGTGAAGTGGCATAAGGGTGCTCCAGCTGTACTGATCCAGTTTGCTCTGATCAGCTATGGGTTTCCTATAAAACTCTTTTCATTGTCTGAATCAAGCAGGAACTCAATAACTGCAGCCACATAATAAGGTTATAATATAAGAAGTGAACAAATCTCATTCTAATTTGTATCCCATGTCTACCCCAGTGGAGGATGGAAAGCTCAAAACAAAATATTCATGTGTCCTGAAGATTTAGCATCCTAAACCTGGGAAGCACATTAAAAAGCCATTTAGTGTAATAATTTCCAAATGCCAGTTCAGAAATTAATGCTGATCCCTGACATTGGTCTAAGAACTAACAAACAGAAAGGAATAGCATCAACATCAAAAACTAGGATGCCCACTCAGAGACCCCATCCGAAGGTCACCAACATCAAAGACCAAAGGTAAATAAATCCACAAAGATGGGGAGAAACCAGCACAAAAAGGCTGAAAATTCCCAAAACCAAAATACCTCTTCTCCAAAGGATCACAACTCCTTGCCAGCAAGGGAACAAAACTGGACGGAGAATGAGTTTGATGAATCGAAAGAAGTAGGCTTCAGAAGGTGGGTAATAACAAACTCCTCTAAGCTAAAGGAGCACATTCTAACCCAATGCAAGGAAGCTAAGAACCTTGAAAAAAGGTCAGACAAATTGCTAACTAGAATAACCAGTTTAGAGAAGAACATAAATGACCTGCTAGAGCTGAAAAACACAGCACAAGAACTTCGTGAAACATACACAAGTATCAAGAGCCGAATCGATCAAGTAGAAGAAAGAATATCAGAGATTGAAGGTCAACTGAATGAAATACAGTGAGAAGACAAGATTAGAGAAAAAAGAATGAAAAAGAATGAACAAAGCCTCCAAGAAATATGGGACTATGTGAAAAGACCAAATCTACGTTTGTTTGGTGTACCTGAAAGTGATGGGGAGAATGGAACCAAGTTGGAAAACACTCTGCAAGATATTATCCAGGAGAACTTCCCCAACCTAGCAAGACAGGCCAACATTCAAATTCAGGAAATACAGAGAACACCATAAAGATACTCCTCAAGAAGAGCAACCCCAAGACACAAAATCATCAGATTCGCCAAGTTTGAAATGAAAGAAAAAATGTTAAGGGCAGCCAGAGAGAAAGGTCGGGTTACCCACAAAGGGAAGCCCATCAGACTAATAGTGGATCTCTGTGCAGAAACCCTACAAGCCAGAAGAGAGTGGAGGCCAATATTCAACATTCTTAAATAAAAGAATTTTCAACCCAGAATTTCATATCCAGCCAAATTAAGCTTCATAAGCAAAGGAGAAATAAAATCCTTAACACACAAGCAAATGCTGAGAGATTTTGTCACCACCAGGCCTGCCTTACAAGAGCTCCTGAAGGAAGCACTAAACATGGAAAGGAACAACTGGTACCAGCCACTGCAAAAACATACCAAATTGTAGACCATTGACACTACGAAGAAACTGCATCAACTAATGGGTGAAATAACCAGCTAGCATCATAGTGACAGGATCAAATTCACACATAACAATATTAACCTTAAATGTAAATGGGCTAAATGCCCCAATTAAAAGACACAGACCGGCAAATTGGATAAAGAGTCAAGACCCATTGGAGTACTGTATTCAGGAGACCCATCTCACGTGCAAAAAATAAAGGGATGGAGGAATATTTACCAAGCAAATGCAAAGCAAAAAAAAAAAAAAAAAAAAAGCAGGGTTTGCAATCCTAGTCTCTGATAAAACAGACTTTAAAGAAGGGCATTACATAATGGTAAAGAGATCAATGCAACAAGAAGAGCTAACTATCCTAAACATATATGCACCCAATACAGGAGCACCCAGACTCATAAAGCAAGTTCTTAGAGACCTACAAAGAGACTTAGACTGCCACACAATAATAGTGTGAGACTTTAACACCCCACTGTCAATATTAGATCAACGAGACAGAAAATTAACAAGGATATTCAGGACTTGAACTCAGCTCTAGACCAAGCATACCTAACAGACATCTACAGAACTCTCTGCCCCGAATCAACAGAATATACATTCTCAGCACCACATTGCATTTATTCTAAAATTGACCATATAATTGGAAATAAAACACTCCTCCGCAAATGCAAAAGAATGGAAATCATAACAAATAGTCTCTCAGACCACAGTGCAATCAAGTTAGAACTCAGGATTAAGAAACTCGCTCAGAATTGGCCAGGTGCGGTGGCTCACACCTGTAATCCCAACACTTTGGGAGGCTGAGGTGGGTGGATCACGAGGTCAGGAGATCGAGACCACCCTGGCTAACACGGTGAAACTCCGACTCTACTAAAAATACCAAAAAAAATTAGCTGGGGGTGGTGGCGGGCGCCTGTTGTACCAGCTACTCAGAAGGCTGAGGCAGGAGAATGGCATGAACCCGGGAGGCGGAGCTTGCAGTGAGCCGAGATTGTGCCACTGCACTCCAGCCTGGGCGACAGAGCAAAACTCTGTCTCCAAAAAAAAAAAAGAAAAAGAAACACACTCAAAACCACACAACTACATGGAAACTAAACAACCTGCTCCTGAATGACTACTGGGTAAATAACAAAATTAAGGAAGAAATACATAAGTTATTTGAAACCAATGAAAACAAAGACACAATGTACCAGAATCTCTGGGACACAGCCAAAGGAGTGTTTAATGGGAAACTTATAGCACTAAATGCCCACAGGAGGAAGCAGGAAAGATTTAAATCGACACCCTAACATCACAATGAAAAGAACTAGAGAAGCAAGAGAAAACAAACTCAAAAGCTGGCAGAAGACAAGAAATAACTAAGATCAGAGCAAAACTGAAGGAGACAGAGACAGGAAAAACCCTTCAAAAAAATCAATGAATCCAGGACCTGGTTTTTTGAAAAGATTAACAAAATAGACCGCTAGCCAGACTAACAAGAAAAGAGAGAAGAATCAAATAGACACAATAAAAAATGATAAAGGGGATATCACCACTGATCCCACGGAAATACAAACTGCTATCAGAGAATACTATAAACACCTCTACGCAAATAAACTAGAAAATCTAGAAGAAATGGATAAATTCTTGGACACATACACCCTCCCAAGTCTAAACCAGGAAGAAGTTGAATCCCTGAATAGACCAATAACAAGTGCTGAAATTGAGGCAGTAATTAATAGCCTACCAACCAGTAAAAGTCCAGGACCAGACAGATTCACAGACAAATTCTACCAGAGGTACAAAGGGGAGCTGGTACCATTTCTTCTGAAACTATTTCAAACAATAGAAAAAGAGAGAATCCTCCCTAACTCATTTTATGAGGCCAGCATCATCCTGATACCAAAAACCTGGCAGAGACACAACAAAAAAAGAAAAATTCAGGACAATATCCCTGATGAACATTGATGCGAAAATCCTCAACAAAATATGTCAAACTGAATCCACCAGCACATTAAAAAGATTATCCACCATGATCAAGGTGGCTTCATCCCTGGGATGCAAGGCTGGATCAACAAATGCAAATCAATAAACATAATCCATCACATAAATAGAACCAATGACAAAAACCACATGATTAATAGATGCAGAAAAGGCCTTTGACAAAATTCAACACCGCTTCATGCTAAAAACTCTCAATAAACTAGGTATTGATGGAACGTATCTCAAAATAATAAGAGCTATTTATGACAAACCCACAGTCAATATCATACTGAATGGGCAAAAACTGGAAGCATTCCCTTTGAAAACTGGCACAAGACAACGATGCCCTCTCTCACCACTCCTATTCAACATAGTATTGGAAGTTCTAGTCAGGGCAATCAGCCAAGAGAAAGAAATAAAGCATATTCAAATAGGAAAAGAGGAAGTCTAATTATCTCTGTTTGCAGATGACATGATTGTATATTTAGAAAACCCCACTGTCTCAGCCCAAAATCTCCTTAAGCTGATAGGTAACTTAAGCAAAGTCTCAGAATACAAAATCATTGTGCAAAAATCACAAGCATTCCTATACACCAATAACAGAGAGCCAAATCATGAGTGAACTGCTACATTCACAATTGCTGCAAAAGGAATTAAATACCTAGGAATACAACTTCTAAGGGATGTGAAGGACCTCTTCAAGAAGAACTACAAACCACTGCTGAAGGAAATAAGAGAGGACACAAACAAATGGAAAAACATTCCATGTTCATGGATAGGAAGAATCAATGTCATGAAAATGGCCATAATGCCCAAAGTAATTATAGATTCAATGCTATCCCCATCAAGCTACCATTGACTTTCTTCACAAAATTAGAAAAAACTACTTTAAATTTCATATGGAACCAAAAAAGGCCCGCATAGCCAAGACAATCCTAAGCAAAAAGAACAAAGCTGGAGGCATCATGCCACCTGACTTCAAACTATACTACAAGGCTACAGCATCAAAAACAGCATGGTACTGGTACCAAAACAGATATATAGATCAATGGAACAGAACAGAGGCCTCAGAAATAACACCACACATGTACAACCATCTGGTCTTTGACAAACCTGACAAAAACAAGCAATGGAGAAAGGATTGTCTATTTAATAAATGGTGTCGGAAAAACTGGCTAGCCATGCGCAGAAAACTGAAACTGGACCCCTTCCTTACACCTTATACAAAAATTAACTCAAGACGGATTAAAGACTTAAACATAAGACTTAAAACACTAAAAACCCTAGAAGAAAACTTAGGCAATATCATTCAGGACATAGGCATGGGCAAAGGCATCATGACTAAAACGACAAAAGCAATGGCAACAAAAGCCAAAATTGACAAATGGGATCTAAAACTAAAGAGCTTCTGCACAGCAAAAGAAACTATCATCAGAGTGAACAGGCAACCTATAGAATGAGAGAAAATTTTTGCAATCTATCCATCTGACAAAGGGCTAAAATCCATGATCTACAAAGAACTTAAACAAATTTATAAGAACAAAACAACTCCATCAAAAAGTGGGCAAAGGATATGAACAGACACTTCTCAAAAGAAGACATTATGCAGCCAACAAACATGAAAAAAAGCTCATCATCACTGGTCATTAGAGAAATGCAAATCAAAACCACAATGATACCACCTCATCCCAGTTAGAATAGGGATCATTAAGCTCTCGGCTTTCGGCTCGTAGGAGGCCAAGGTGCAACTTTCTTCGGTTGTCCTGAATCCGGGTTCATCCGACACCAGCCGCCTCCACCATGCCGCCGAAGTTCGACCCCAACAAGGTCAAAGTTGTATACCTGAGGTGCACCGGAGGCAAAATCGGTGCCACTTCTGCCCTGGCTTCCAAGATCGGCCCCCTGGGTCTGTCTCCAAAAAAGGTTGGTGATGACATTGCCAAGGCAATGGGTGACTGGAAGGGCCTGAGGATTACAGTGAAACTGACCATTCAGAACAGACAGGCCCAGATTGAGGTGGTGCCTTCTGCCTCTGCCCTGATCATCAAAGCCCTCGAGGAACCACCAAGAGACAGAAAGAAACAGAAAAACATTAAACACAGTGGGAATATCACTTTTGATGAGATCGTCAACATTGCTCGACAGATGTGGCACCAATCCTTAGCCAGAGAACTCTCTGGAACCATTAAAGAGATACTGGGGACTGCCCAGTGTGTGGGCTGTAATGTTGATGGCCACCACCCTCATGACATCATAGATGACATCAGCAGTGGTGCTGTGGAATGCCCAGCCAGTTAAGCACAAAGGAAAATATTTCAATAAAGGATCATTTGACAACTGGTGGAAAAAAAAAAAAAATGGGGATCATTAAAAAGTCAGGAAACAACAGGTACTGGAGAGGATGTGGAGAAATAGGAATGGAAATAGAAACGCTTTTACACTGTTGGTGGGAGTGTAAATTAGTTCAACCATTGTGGAAGACGGTGTGGCAATTCCTCAAGGACCTAGAACCAGAAATACCATTTGACCCAGCAATCCCATTACTGGGTATATACCCAAAGGATTATAAATCATTCTACTATAAAGACACATGCACATGTATGTTTATTGCGGCACTATTCGCAATAGCAAAGGCTTGGAACCAACCCAAATGCCCATCAATGATAGACTGGATAAAGAAAATGTGGCTCATATACATTATGGAATACTATGCCACTATAAAAACGGATGAGTTCATGTCCTTTGCAGGGACATGGATGAAGCTGGAAACCATCATTCCCAGCAAACTAACACAAGAACAGAAAACCAAACACCACATGTTCTCACTCATAAGTGGGAGCTGAACAATGAGAACACACGGACACAGGGAGGGGAACATCACACACCAGGGCTTGTCACGGGGTGGGGGACTAGAGGAAGGATAGCATTAGGAGAAATACCTAATGGAGATGATGGGTTGATGGGTGCAGCAAACCACCATGGCACATGTATACCTATGTAACAAACCTGCACGTTCTGCACACATGCGCCAGAACTTAAAGTATTTTTTTTTTTAAAAAGAAATGCTGAAGAAAATAGAGGCAATGAAATGAGTTTTTCATATGATTAAATTTACTAATTTAAAGAACCACCAATTATTCTGATATTTTTTTGCCAAGTTTTTTGTCTCAAATGTTATTTCTTTTATGAAATTAGATGGTAGTTACGGTAGTTGTTTTTAAATGTTCTTCAGTTAGCAAAATATAAACTCGGCAACATTAAAACTGATTTACTTTTTTTTTTCTTTTTAGTTTTTCTCATTTCTAAAATTTTGAAGTCTAGGACCCACTGAACTACTTTTCTACTATATCACCTGAATTTCAGGTAAAAAAATAAATAAAGGCTGGGCGCAGTGGCTCACGCCTGTAATCCCAGCACTTTGGGAGGCCGAGGCAGGCGGATCACAAGGTCAAGAGATCAAGATCATCCTGGCCAACATGGTGAAACCCCGTCTCTACTAAAAATATAAAAATTAGCCGGGTGTGGTGGTGGCGCATGCCTGTAGCCCCAGCTACTTGGGAGGCTAAGGCAGGAGAATCACTTGAACCAGGGAGATGGAGGTTGCAGTGAGCTGAGATCGTGCCATTGCACTCCAGCCTGGCAACAGACAGAGACTCCATCTCAAAAAAAAAAAAAAAAAAAGTAAATCAGTTTCACACGGATGACAATTATGAGCATTTGTGATAAGGAAACACCAAAGTGACCCTAAGAATTTATTCTCATCAACAATCCTCAAGGTTTCTACACAAACCAAATTTTTTTCCCTGCTACTTCTTAAGCCCATTCTCTTAATTCTGCTTCAGTGAAAATGATTAATTAATAACTGCTAACCACATTCCAAAGTGTGGCAACAGTTTACAATAAGGGCAAAGATTTATTTTCTTTTCTTTTGAGGCAGGGTCTTGCTATGTTACCCAGGCTGAAGTGTAGTGGTGTGATCACAACTCACTGCAGTCTCGACCTCCTAGGTGCAAGTGATCCTCTCACTTCAGCCTCCTAAGTAGCTGGGACCACAGGTGCGCACCACCATGCCCAGCTAATTTTTTAAAAAATTTTTTGTAGAGACAGGGCTCTCAATATGTCACCCAGGCTGGTCTCGAACTCCTGGACTCAAGCGATTCTCCCACCTCAGCCTCCCAAAGTGCTGAGATTACAGGCATGAAGCCACCATGCCCAGCTAAAGAGCAAAGAGTTTTTCTAAAAGGTTTTTTCTGTTCAAAGACTGGAACTAGAAATCTAGATTCAGAAACCTGAATATATTGTTTGTTTAAATCAGGTGACTGGTTCTCTTTCTTTACTGTGACTCTCCAAAAGTCTAGGACCTCTTCATCTGCTTATATAAATATGGGAAGGCCCCAGCTCCTCCTACCCTCATTTTTTTCCCCCAAGAACAAGCTAGAGAGCAATTTTGGAAAGTAGAGATATTTTATCTAAACTGATCAAATTATAGAAGTAGTAGAAAGGAAAGAAAGGTGAACTTTTACGTTTCAGTTGTATACCCCTCTTTGATATTTTAACTTACATAGTGAACAACACACCAAATTTTTTAGTATAGAAAAAGTAAAAATCGTCCATTTATAAGGAGACTGCATATTTCTGTCTTGGTCTGCAGATCTCTAAAGAGTATTAAACTAGCTACCAGAATGCTCCATTAACATGGAAAGAGAGGAAAGAGTCAAGTTTGGGTTTTTCATTGGAATAACAAAATAAGCAATTACAACATCTAATTCCCAGATCTAAAGTGGAAGGAAATAGGAAGTATTTTTAAACAGTTCTTACTAACTGGGTACAAAGCTGAAAATTAGGCCATAAAGATACATTTAAGGAGGCCAGGCGCAGTGGCTCACACCTGTAATCCCAGCACTTTGGGAAGCCCAAGCGGTGAATCACTTGAGGTCAGGAGTTCAGGACCAGCCTGGCAAACATGGCGAAACCCCATCTCTCCTAAAAAAAAAATACAAAAATTAGCCTTAGCCAGGCATGGTGGTATATGCCTGTAGTCCCAGGTACTCTGGAGGCTGAGGTAGGAAACTCACTTGAACTTGGGAGGTGGAGGTTGCAATGAGCTGAGATCATGCCACTGCACTCCAGCCTGGGTGAAGGTGTGAGACTTTGTCTCAATAAATATAAATAAACAACAACAAAAAATTAAGATAAAGATCCATTTAAAACATTCTCATCCTTATTTGTCTAAGAAGAAATTTGAGGCCAGGCATGGTGGCTCATGCCCGTAATCCCAGCACTTTGGGAGGCTGAGATGGGCTGACCACTTGAGGTCAGGAGTTTGAGACCAGTCTGGCCAACGTGGTGAAACCCTGTCTCCACTAAAAATACAAAAATTAGCCGGGTGTGATGGCGTGCACCTGTAATCCCAGCTACTTGGGAGGCTGAGGCAGGAGAATTGCTTGAACCCAGAAGGCAGAGGTTGCAGTGAGCAGAGATTGCACCACTGCACTCCAGCCTGGGCGACAGAGCAAGACTCCATCTCAAAAAAAAAAAAAAAAAAAAACAAGGAAGCAATTTAGCTGTGGTACCAGACCTAAGGTGATCTTGTCAACTACTTAAAAACTACTATAGGAAACTCCGATTCTGTAAAACTGATGCCTGAGTGTACTGTCAACTTAAACAAGTCAATAGTAATAGGATAATCCAAAAATTAATACGGTCTAGACAAGAAAATGTTTTCCTAAGGTTTGTGGAAAATTATATTTAAGCCAAACTTGGAATAGTTTCAGGATTTGGAACTACTCAGTTTTTAAAAGAGAATTGCCAGCTTCTTAGTATTGTAACTCTTAAAAGAGGTGTTAGACCACATAAAATGGGGCTCTTGTTTGGTACTGACCCAGATCTCCTAACCTCTTGTTCAGGGCACTTCGTACTATTTCTCTTCTGATGGCTTATACAGTTGGAGTACATTTTCTCTTCTCATAGCCTCTCTTGGGCTTGCAAACTAAGAGTGCTCCAGCTGTACTGAGCCATTTCTCCTCCATGACCAGCTCTAAGTTTCCTACATCTAGTCAAAACATCTAGGACATTTCCAAACCAATTTTGAAAGAAAGAGGCTCTAATGCCTTAACAGACAAGCTTGGTCAGCTTATCTTGTCAGACAGAAGCTTATACCTAATCAAACAGATCTTTCCATAGGAAACTGTCTGAAGCCTTTCCAAACTATGCAATAAACTGGATCCACTTTCAAGACTAGGAAGAAACAATCACTATTGGTACAGTGCTTAGTTTAATGATCTTGATTCCCTTGCTCAGAGAAATCCATAAAAACACCGTACACTCATAGAGAACCTTTAATTTTACAAAACATGTGTACAGACATCTTATTTAACACTTTTTAAATCTGATGTAGATTAGAATGGCAATGATTTTCATTTTTAGAAAAAAAACTAGATAAGTATAAAAACAACTTCCTCGAAGTCATACAGATTCTTAACACAAAACTAAAATGAGAATCTAGGTCTCCTAAGTCTAGCTGTAGTACTTTCTTTACCATTGCTCTCCTAAAGTTGAATAAATGGACAAGCTGCACTATTTCATTTGAATTGTAGACCTCAATTTAAAGGAGGGAACCAAGTAAAATAGTGTATTTTTTTCTTCCAATCTGGCAGGCTTATCAGAAGAAAAGACAATAAGGAATACTGAAACTTTTACTTAAGTCTGGAAGCATCTGGATATTTTTTTCTAAAGAATAATTTAGATATATATTTTAAATTGTTTAAATAATATGAATCTCTGAGGCTTCCCAATTTCCCTGAATATCCAAAAGCTGAAATATTTTTAGCATATTATCTGTCCCTGAATTTTAGTATAAAATTTGCACCTAACAACTATAATAATAAACACTTGATATCACAGTAATGACACAATGATACAAGGCCTAATGATCCTTACATAGGTGGGGAAAAAAAAATACACTTTACAAAAACAAACTGAGACTTCCACTTCTGGCCAAGATGGAGTGACAGAACTGTATTTACTCTCCTAGCAAGCAAACAAAAATTAGACAAAACATCTGAAACAATGGTTTTCAAGACACCAGACATCAGACAACAAAGGGCAATAATCTCAGGGAGAAGAGAAATGAATAAAGTGAACTCTTTAACTGCCCTATCTTACCTCCTAGAAAAAGTTTTTATGCCACAGAACAGGAAATGGAAACTGAGGGAGGCCTTGTGGACTCCCTGCATTGAGGAGACAGAACTGAGAGTCCAAGGAGACCAAGGTAGCTAGAATTCACTGGAAAGGGTGCTGAAGAAAAAAAACGAAAAGGCTTCACAAAGAACCTCATAGATTTGCAGAGGATTTGCAAGATCTACTGACTGGCACATGTGTCTAAATAAACATCTCAAAGCTGAAGAAAGAACCATTGAAGAGATTAGATAGAACAGTATCTAGAGTCCACATGGTGCCAACAATAGTGCCTGTTCTCACCACCAAGACTAGAAAAACTGATAACTCAACAAGGTATAGGGTAGAGTACTCAGGAAGGCCTTGCCTCATTAGTGAGAAATAATTATCCTGAGAATGAGCATTATTTCATATCCACCTAACAAATTATAAAAGCAAGACCTGAATGATTCATACTATTTCCAAGTAATTTAACTGCATCCAAGAATACAATTCAAGAATAGTTATGGTAATACAGAAATATCTAGCACCCAAGAAGATAAAATTTGAAATGTCTGGCATTCAATAGAAGATTACCAGTCATACAAAGAAAAAGGAAAACATGACCTATACTAAGGAGAATACTAAATCAACTGAAACCTACCCAGGACTGAAACAGATATTAGAACTAGCAGTAAAGGACAATAAAATAGTCATCATAACTACATTCCATCTTTTCAGTAAGTTGAGACACTGGAGAAATATTTTTTAAAAACATTCTATATTAGGCCGAGTGCAGTGGCTCATGCCTGTAATCCCAGCTTTGGGAGGCCGAGGCAGGTGGATCACCTGAGGTCAGGAGTTCAAGACTAGCCTGACCAATATGGTGAAACCCTGGCTCTACTAAAAATACAAAAATTAGCCAGCGGTGGTGGCGGGCACCTGTAATCCCAGCTACTCGGGAGGCTGAGGCAGGAGAAGCACTTGAACCTGGGAGGTGGAGGTTGCGGTGAGCTAAGATTTCACCACTGTACTCCAGGCTGGGCAACAAAAGTGACACTCCATCTCAAAAAAAAAAAAAAAAAAAAAATCTACATTAAACTGCTAGAGACAAAAACTACAGTGGAACTACAATGGATGAGTTTTTTTGTTTTTTGTTTGTTTGTTTTTGAGACAGAGTTTCACTCTGTTGCCCAGGCTGGAGCACAGTGGCGCAATCTCGGCTCACAGCAATCTCCGTCTCCTGGGTTCAAGTGATTCTCGTGCCTCAGCCTCCCAAATAGTTGGGACTACCTGGGCACACCACAGGTGTGCACCACCATGTCCGGCTAATTTTTGTATTTTTAGTAGAGATGAGGTTTCACCACGATGGCTAGGCTGGTCTCAAACTGCTGACCTCAAGTGATTCACCCACCTCAGCCTCCCAAAGTGCAGGGATTACAGGCGTGAGTCACTGCGCCTGGCCTAAGATTTAAAAAAAATCTCTAAATGAGATTAAGGAGAGATAAGACATTGCAGAAGAAAAATTAATGAACTTGAAAGTGTAGCAATAGAAAATATCCAAATGGTAGGCTGGATGTGGTGGCTCATGCCTGTAATCCCAGCACTTTGGGAGGCCAGGGCAGGCAGATCACTTGAGGTCAGGAGTTCAAGACCAGCCTGGCCAACATGGTGAAACCCCATCTCTACTAAAAATAGAAAAATTAGCTGGGCTTGGTGGCAGGTGCCTGTAATCCCAGCTACTTGGGAGGCTGAGACATGAGAATCACTTGAACCTAGGAGGCAGAGGTTGCAGTAAGCCAAGATCATGCCATGCCACTGCCCTACATCCTGGGTGACACAGTATGACTCCATCTCCATAAAAAAAAAAAAAAAAAAGAAAATATCCAAAATGGAAAACATGGAGGGAAAAAAGCATGCAAAACTGCAAAGACTATCAGTGAATTGTGAGAAATCCTAATACCTGGGTAATAAAAGGCCTGAAAGCAGTTTAGGTGGTAGGAATGAGAAAAATATTTCTTCAAAATATTTGAAGAAATAGTGACCCCAAGCTTTCCAAATCTTATGAAGACTATAAACCCATAGATTCAAAAACCCAATGAATCAAAAGAACAAGAAATATAAAGAAAATAGCATCAAGGCACTTCATAATGGTTCTTTTTTTTTTTTTTTTTTTTTTTTTTTTGAGACGGAGTCTTGCTCTGTCACCCAGGCTGGAGTGCAATGGCATGATCTCAGCTCACTGTGACCTCCGCCTTCTGGGTTCACGCCATTCTCCTGCCTCAGCCTCCTGAATAGCTGGGACTACAGGCACCTGCCACCATGCCCAGCTAATGTTTTTGTATTTTTTAGTGGAGACAGGGTTTCACTGTGTTAGCGAGGATGGTCTCAATCTCCTGACCTCGTGATCCACCTGCCTGCCTCGGCCTCCCAAAGCGCTGGGATTACAGGCGTGGGCCACCACGCCCAGCCCAAATGGTTTATTTTTTAATAAAAAAACATAAAAGCAACCAGAGAGAAAAATGACGTTACGTACAGAGGAATAAGGATAAGAATATCAGATTTCTTGTTGAAAACAATGCAAACAAAAAGTGTAGTAACATGTTTAAAATACTGAACTTCTGTCAACCTAGAATTCTATACCTAGTGAATATACTTTCAAAAACAAAGGTGCAGTAAAAACATTTTCAGACACATGAAACCAGACTCACCCTACAAGAAATGTTAATGGGTGATCTTTAGGCAGATGAAATATAATATTGATTAGAAATCAGGGATCTACACAAAAAAATGAAGAGCACCAGAAATGGTAAGTATAAAGTATGTTTTTTCTTACTACTTAAATATCATTAATAATAAACTATTTAGGCAAAAATCATAACAATGGATTGTGGGTTTTAAAACATGGAAAAGAAAAATGCATGACAACAATAGCATAAAGATTCAGAGAAGAGAAATGAAAGTACACTATTGTAAGATTCTTATCCTATATGTGAAGTGGCATCATATCACTTAAAGTTTAACTGTAATGTTAAAATGTATACTGTAAACCCTGTAACACAACCAGTAACTTAAAAAAAAAACTAAAAATTTTTAGCTGATAAGCCAACAAAAAAGACAATATTTAATAACAAAATGTATTAGATTAATCCAAAAAAGGCAGAATTGAAGGAAAAGGGAACAAAAAACAGAAGTAACAAATAGAAAACAAACATCAAAATGTTAGATTCAAGTGTAATTATATAATCAAATTAAATGTAAGGTATTAAACATTGTCAGACTGGAATAGTAAGACCTAACTAAATATTTACCACAAGAAGTGCACTTTATATATAAAACACAAATAAATTAAAATTTTAAAAAATCGGTGGGCTCAGTGGCTCATGCCTATAATCCCAGCACTTTGAAAGGCTCACTTGTGTAAGGATTGCTTGAGGCCAGGAATCTGAGACAAGCCTGGGCAACATAGTGAAACCCCATCTCTACAAAAAAAATCTTTTAATTAGCCAGGCATGGTGGTTTTTGTAGTCCTACCAACTAAGGAAGCTGAGATGGGAGGATTGCTTGAGCCCAGGAGTTTGAGGTCATGTGAGCTATTATCATGCCACTACACTCCAGCCTAGGTGACAGAGTGACACTCTATCTGTGAAAAAAAAACAACAAAAAAAACAAAAAAACAAAACCCACCAAAAACAAAAAAAGCAAAACCCAACTTTTCCTCTGAAGCAGATTAGAGAAAAAATAAAGATATTGAAATATATACCATGGCAACAGTAATCAAAAGAAAGCTGAAATGGCTATATAAGTAACAGAAAATGTAGACTTCAAAATAAAGAAGGCCATTTCATAACAATAATGGTGTCACTTAATCAAGGGGTCATAAAAATCCTAACTATTTATGTACCTAATAAAAGAGATTCAAAATACATGAAGCAAAATAGAACTACAAAGAGAAATATACAAATCCACAATTATAGTCAGAGATACCAATACTCCTCACTCACTAATGAATAAAATAAATAGAAAATTAGCAAAGATTTAGTAAACTTAAATAATACTATCAACCAACTTAACAGAATTGATATTTATAGAATATTCCAGCCAACAACAGCAGAATGTAATTTTTTTTCAAATGCATACAGAACATCTACCAAGATGCAACATATTCTGGACCATAAAATAAGTCTTGCTGGGTGTGGTGGCTCACGCCTGTAATCCCAGCATTTTGGGAGGCCAAGATGGGCAAATCACTTGAGGTCTGGAGTTTGAGACCACCCTGGCCAACATGGTGAAACCCCATCTCTACTAAAAATACAAAAATTAGCCACGTGTGGTGCCGTGTGCCTGTAATCCCAGCTACTCGGGAGGCTGAGGCAGGAGAATTGCTGGAACCCAGGAGGCAGAGGCTGCAGTGAGCTGAGATCACTCCATTGTACTCTAGCCTGGGCGACAAGAGTGAGATTCTGTCTCAAAAAAAAAAACGCTGAGGCAGATGGATCACGAAGTCAGGAGATCGAGTTCATCCTGGCCAACATGGTGAAACCCCATCCCTACTAAAAATACAAAAATTAGCCAGGTGTGGTGGCACACTCCTGTAGTCCCAGCTACTCAGGAGGCTGAGGCAGGAGAATTGCTTGAACCCAGGAGGCGGAGGCTGCAGTGAGCTGAGATCGCACCACTACACTCCAGCCTGGCCGACAGGGCGGGACTCTGTCTCAAAAAAATAAAAAATAAACAAATAAATAAGTCTTAATAATTTCAAAAGCACTCAAATCACACAATGAAATTAAATTACATTATCAATAACAGCATGATCTGCAGAAAATCCCCAAATATTTGGAAACTAAATTATACACTTCTAAATAACTAAACAATTCATGGATTAAAGATCAAAAGGACAATTAGAAAGTATTTTAACTAAATAAAAATTTTAAAACAACATATTAGAATTTATGGGATGTACCAGCTACCATGGCACATGCCCATTGTCCCAGCTACTCAGGAGGATCACTTGAGTCCAGGAGTGTGAGTCCAGCCTAGGCAACATAATAAGACTCCATCTCTAAAAATATACATAAGAGAATTTACGAGATGCTACTAAAGGAGTAATTAGGTAGCAATTTGTAGCATTAAATGCTTATATTAGAAATATCTCAAATCAATGACATCAACTTCCATTTTAAGAAAGAGCAAATTAAACCCATAGTAAAAATACAGGAAATTAAGATCAAAGTGGAAATTAAGGCCAGAAGTGGTGGCTCCCACCTGTAATCCCAGCATTTTGGGAGGCCGAGGTGGGTAGATCACTTGAGTCCAGGAGTTTGAGACTAGCCTGGCCAACATATAAAATTAGCTGGGTATGGTGGCGCACACCTGCAATCCCCGCTACTTGGGTGGCTGAGGCAGGAGAATCACTTGAACCCAGGAGGCGGAGGTTGCAGATCGTGGCCTGCACTCCAACCTGGGCAACAAAAGCGAGACTTTGTCAAAAAACAAACAAACAAACAAAAAACCCAACAGTATATAAAAATAATACATCACAACCAAGTGGGATTTATATCAGGCCTACAGAGTTGTTTCAACATTCAAAAGTAAATCAATTTAAGTCACCCTATTAAAATACTAAAAAAATAAAAACCAGTGATCATCTAAATAGGTACAGAAAATAGCATTTGGAAAAATATAACATCCATTCTCAATTTTAAAAAGAGAGAAAAAAAATCTCTCACCAAACTAGAAAAATTTCCTCAACTTGATTAAGGATATTTATGAAAAATCTATAGCTAGCATTATACTTAAGGTGAAAGATGGAATGCTTTCCTTCTAAGATCAGGAAAAAGACAGGACTGTCCACTTTCACCACTTTTATTCAACATTGTACTGGAGGTTCTAGTCACTGCAATCAGGCAGGGGAAAGAAAGAAATAGGCCAGGAGCAGTGGCTCATGCCTGTAATTCTAACACACTGGGAGGTCGGGGTGGGCGGATCATTTGAGGTTTGAGGTCAGGAGTTCGAGACCAGCCTGGTCAATGTGGTAAAACCCTGTCTCTACTAAAAATACAAAAAAAACAAAAATTAGGTAGGCATGGTGGTGCACGCCTATAATCCCACCTACTAGGGAGGCTGAGGTGGGAGAATCACTTGAAACGAGAAGAAGGTTGCAGTGAGCCGAGATCACACCACCGCACTCCAGGCTAGGCGACAGAGTGAGACTCTGTCTAAAAAAAAAAAGAAAAAGAAAGAAAAGAAAAGAAATAAAAGGCATCCAGACTAGAAAGGAAAAAGTCACATTTTTATTTGTAGACAACATGATCATCCATGTAGAAAAGCCAATGATGTCTACAAAAGAGCTATTCAAACTAATGAACAACAAGGTTCATATCCAGCAAGGTTGCAGGACACAAGACCAATATATAAAAATATATTTTATTTCTATATACTAATAATGAAAAACTGGAATTTGAAATTTAAAAAATGTTATTTCAATAGCATAAAAAATATCAAATTCTTAGGGATAAATATGACGCAGGATGTGAAAGATCTATACAATTGAAAACTACAAAATATTGCTGAGAGATACTGAAGAAGACCTAAGCAATTTGCCAAATATACCTTGTTCATGAGTCAGAAGACTAAATATTGTAAAGATGTCACCTCTCTCCAAATTGATAGACAGATTCAACACAATCCCAATTAAAATCTCAGCAGACATTTCTGTAGGAACTGACAAGCGAAATCTGTTTTTTTGAGACAGAGTCTTGCTCTCCTACCCACGCTGGAATGCAGTGGCACGATCAGGGTTCACTGTAGCCTCAACCTCCTGGGCTTACGTAATCCTCCCACCTCAGCTTCTTGCGTAGCTGGGACCACAGGCATGTGCCCACAAGCCCAGCTTATATATACATACTTTTTTTTTTGCAGAGACCGGGTCTCCCTATGTTATTCAGTCTGGTCTTGAACTCGTGGGCTCAAGCAGTCCGCCTGCCTCAGCCTCTGGCTAACAAGCATATTCTAGAATTCATATGAAAAAGGTAAAGAACATAGAATAGCCAAATCAACTCTGATAAGAAGAACACAATTGGAGAGCTAATACTGCCTAATTTCAAGAAAGGGTTTACAGCTAAAATAATCAAAATACCATGTTAGGGACTTCTGGTTTCAGTTCCAATGAGGAAAGAGCTTAGAAGTCACCACTCCTATCCTTATAGCAAGAAAAAAGCTAAACAGACTTGCCTTCCAGAGAAACTACTTCATCAGAGCCTTATCTGACGTGGAGGAAGGAGAATTATGTAAACTTCGGCCCCTCTAGCCTTCTTGTGAAATGCCTAACCTTGTTTTTACTTTAACTCGTTACTTTGAATTTTGTCCTGCTTGTCCCTTTAATCACCTAGCCTTGCTTCTCATGTAAATAAGACTCTCTAGCTAGGAAAGCCGGACAAACTCCAACTGACCCCTTAATTTACAAGACACTAAGGGCTCCTCACCCAACCCCCTTTAGTAAGGAGTTGGCCTGGGTAAACAGATCCTCAGCATTTCAAAGGAGCCTAATTAATTGATAAGGTACGAACACTAACAATGTATGAAGTTCCCAGGAATTTTCTCCAGGAGATAACAACATAAAACGTTGAGTTCGTGTCCGGCATAGACCCTATATCTAATTATAATGAAAGATTTAGAACCTTGCACCTGGTACTGTTGCTCTTCTTGTAACCATTTGTCTTTTAAGTTATCACTCTGTAACCATTTTAATTCTTTTGATTCTTGCATGTTTTTACTTCTGTAGAATTATTACATTTGAGTCCCCCTCCCCTTCCTAAACCTAACTATAAAAGTTAATAGAGCCCCTTCCTCGTGGACGAGAGAATTTTGAGCATTAGCCGTCTCTTTGGCCGCTGGCTTACTAAACGACTCTTAATTCGTCTCAAAGTGTGGCGTTTTCTTAACTTGCCTGGGTACAACACTTGTCTGATGTAAAGGGATACTTTTAAAAAAAAAACACTGAGAAAAAGTTCTGAATGTCAAAGCCCAAGAGCTCAGGCCAACAAAAATAAATGCTTAAGATTTAACTATAAGATTATAGAATGCTTCCCCTCTCCAACACCTTACCATCACGTCAAAGGGGCTTCAGTGTAATTATAACTGACAGAGGTTCAAACCATCAACTCTATTTGAGAAGTTTTTTTTGTTTGTTTTGTTTTGTTTTTGTTTTTGTGTTTGAGATGGAGTCTCGCTCTGTCGCCCAGGTTGGAGTGCAGTGCTGTGATCTTGGCTCACTGCAACCTCTGCCTCCCGGGTTCAAGGGATTCTCCTGTCTCAGCCTCCTGAGTAGCTGGGATTACAGGCGTGTGCCACAACGCCTGGCTAATTTTGTACTTTTAGTAGAGACAGGGTTTCACCATGTTGGTCAGGCTGGTCTCGAACTCCTGACCTCGTGATCTGCCCGAGAAACCCACAGACAACAGGGTAAGGGAGGGAACCCAGTAAACTGTAGGAAACTGAGGCCTCTGGCACCAAAAGCTATAGCATACATTAAATACAGCCCAGCTCCTGGTCATATAAACATAAAACATGAGGCAGGAGAATCGCTTGAAACCGGAAGGCGGAGGTTTTGCACCACTGCACTCTAGCCTGGGCAACAAGAGCAAAACTCTGTCTTAAACAAAACAAAGCAAAACAAAACATAAAACCTTACACTAAAAATCTAATTACCTCAGTTCCTATTACCTAATACCTCACAACTTTCAACAAAAAATTACAGAGCACATACAGGCAAGAAAAACAAACACAGTCTGACAAGACAAGCATTAGACCAGTTTCAGATATGAATCAGATTTTGAAATTATTTGATAGGGAATCTAAAACAATAACAATTAATATGTTAAGGGCTCTGATGGAAAAAACAGACAACGTGTAAGAACAGATAGCTAATGTAAAAATGGAAACTCTTAAAAAGATTCAAAAGGAAACATTAAACACCAAAAATACTGTAATAGACATAAAGAAAGGGCACATGAATTAACTGAATACAGCCATGAATGGAATCATCAGTAAGCTTGATAACATGTAAATAGAAACTTCCCAAAATAAAATGCAAAGAAAAAAAGAATTATAAAAGGAACAGAATATCAAATGGAACAGAACAACAGTGGAACAGTTATAAAAGGTGTAACATAGGTATAATGGAATTAACAGAGGGAGAAGAAAGAGCAAAAGAAACATAAGAAATATCTGAAGTAATAATGACTCAGGATTTTTCAAAATTAACGACAGACACCAAATCACATAAGCAGGAAGCTTACAGAACATCAAGCAAGATAAATACCAAAAAATCTGTACCTAGAAATATCATATTCAAACTGCAGAAAACCAAAGACAAAGAGAAAAATCTAGGAAGAAGCCAGTTTTAAAACCACCTGTTTTTTAGAGAAACAAGGATAAGAATTATACTATACTTCTTGTCAAACTACATAAACAAGAAAGTACAGTGAAATATTTAAACTGTTGAAAGAAAGAACCACTAACCTAGAATTCTGTTTCCAGTATCCAGTGAGATTATTCTATAAAAAGGAAGGAGAGACGGTTTCACACTGTTAATGTGCTAAATGCCACTGAATTATACACTTTAAAATGGTTAGTTTTATGTTATGTGAATTTCACCCTAATAAAATAAGGAGAAATTCAGACAAAAACTGTCACCAAGTAGACCTGTTTTCCTAGAAAAGTTAAAGAAGTTCTTCAGAAAGAGTGAAAATTGTATATGTCAGTAAATTCAGATCTACATAAAGAAAAAAAATCAGAGACAGAATAAATAAAGCTCAAATAAAATATTTCATTTTTCTTATTCTTAATTGATATAAGAGTAATAATAGAAAAAATGTATTGAGTGATTAAATCATAAGGGTAAGTAAAATAAACAACAGGAATGTTATAAGAGATGGGAAAGGACAGTTAAGAATACTCTGTTATAAGGTACCTGCACTACCCATGAAACAATATAGTATTATTTGAAAATAAACTCAGATTAGTAAATGTGGAAGGCAAACTCTTGGGGAGTAACTAAAAATTATACTTAAAAATTAAGTATAGGCCGGGCGCAGTGGCTTAACGCCTGTAATCCCAGCACTTTGGGAGGCCGAGGCGGGCGGATCACAAGGTCAGGAGATCGAGAACATCCTGGCTAATGCGGTGAAACCCCGTCTCTACTAAAAATACAAAAAATTAGCCGGGCGTAGTGGCAAGCGCCTGTAGTCCCAGCTACTCGGGAGGCTGAGGCAGGAGAATGGCGTGAACCCGGGAGGCAGAGCTTGCAGTGAGCAGAGATCGTGCCACTGCACTCCAGCCCGGGCGACAAAGCAAGACTCCGTCTCGAAAAAAAAAAAAAAAAAAAATTAAGTATAATTGATATGCTAAGAAAAGAGAGAAGATAGAATAATTTTTAATATGCTCAAAACCAGAAAAAGAAAAAAAGAGAAAGATAAAGAACAGATACAACAAATAGGAAACAGATATTAATCCAACTATATCAATAATTGCTTTCAATATGACCTAAATAAACCCATAAAAACATAGTGACTGTTAGAGTAGATTAAAAAAAAAAAAGGCCCAGCTGGCACGGTGGCTCACGCCTGTAATCCCAGTACTTTGGGAGGCCGACCTCCCAAATCACGAGGCAGATCACGAGGTCAGGAGTTTGAGAACAGCCTGACCAACATGGTAAAACCCTGTCTCTACTAAAAATACAAAAGTTAGCCGGGCATGGTGGTGCATGCCTGTAATCCCAGCTACTCAGGAGGCTGAGGCAGGAGAATCACTTCAACCCAGGAGGCGGAGGTTGCAGTGAGCCAAGATCACAGCACTGCACTCCAACCCGGGCGACAGAGTGAGACTTCATCTCAAAAAAAAAAAAAAAAAAAAGGCCCATCTATATGTTGTCTACAAAAAACTCACTTTAATATAAAGTCACAGATAAAAAGGATGTACAGAGATATACCATGTGTTATGGACTGAATGTCTGTGTCCCTCAAAATTCATATGTTGAAATCCTAACCCCAAAGGTGAGGCATTTAGAAGGTGGGGCCTTTGGGAGGCAATTAGCTCCTAAGGGTGGAGCCTTCACAAATGAGATTAGTGCCCTTATAAAAAAACATGAGAGGGCTTGCTCGCTCTCTCTCTTGTCTCCACCATGTTTGGATACAACAAGAAAATAGCCATCTGCAAACCAGGAAGTAGGCTCTTACCAGACACCAGATCTGCTGATTATCTTAATCTTGGACTTGCCAGCCTCCAGAACTGTGAGAAATAAATGTCTGTTGTTTAAGTCACACACTGTATGGTGATTTGTTATAGGTGCCTGAACTAAGACACTATGTAGACACTAATATAGTCAAATGATCTTTGATAAAGGATCAAAAGCAATTCATTGGTAAAAGTGTAGTCTTTTCACCAAATAGTGTTAGACTTATAGACATCCCCATGCAAAAATAAGACCTTATACCTGTCACAAAACTTAACACTTTGGGAGGCCAAGGCGGGCAGATCACGAGGTCAGGAGATCGAGACCATCATGGTGAACACGGTGAAACCCCGTCTCTACTAAAAATACAAAAACAAAAATTAGCCAGGCGTGGTGGCGGGCACCTGTAGTCCCAGCTACTTGGGAGGCTGAGGCAGGAGAATGGCATGAACCAGGGGGGTGGAGCTTGCAGTCAGCCGAGATCACGCCACTGCACACCAGCCTGGGAGACAGCGAGAGTCTGTCTCAAAAAAACAAAACAAAACAAAACAAAAATTAAGTCAAGATGGATCACAGATCTAAATGTAAAACACAAAAGTTCTATAAAATGTCTAGAAGATAACATAGGAGAAAATCTAGATGACCTTGGGTCACCTAGATCCATGATCCATGAAAGAAAAAAAATGGATGAGTGGAACTTCATTGGAAAATAGGTATTCAAATGAATACATGTACACATGTTCATAGAAGCACTATTTACATTAGCCAAAAGGTGAAAACAACCTTCACGTTTATGAATGGATGAATAAATTGTGTATACATATTATATATATATACACAATAGAATATTATTTATACAAGGGAATGAAGTACTGATATATCCTACAACATGGATGAAACTTCAAAACATTGTGCTAAGTGAAAGAAGCCAGACACAAAACGTTACACATATTGCATGATTCCACTTATAGTAAATACCTAGAATATAGAAACAGAAAGAAAACAGAAAGCAGACTGGTGGGGGATGAAGAGTAATCTCTTAATGGGTACAGGGTTTCCTTTTAGTGTATTGAAAATATTTTGGAAGTACATAAAGCTGGTGGTTGAACAACACTGTGAATATGCTAAGTGCTGCTCAATTGTTCACTTAAAAAGCTGTTACATAAATTTTGCCTCATTCAAAAAAATTTTGAAATCTGTTCTGCAGAAGACTCTGTTAAAAGAATGAAGAGACAAGCCACAGACTGGAAGAAAACATTTCCAAAATACATTTGACTGAGGAACTGTATCCACAATACACAAATAACTCATAAACTCAACAATAAGAAAACAAAATATTTGGATCTCTCACCAAAGAAGAAAGGTAGTAAATGAGCATATAAAAAAACGTTCAACATTATATGTCATTAGAGAGCTGAAAATTATAGCAAGACACCAATACATACCCACTAGAATGGCAAAAATCCAAAACATTGAAACCAAGTGCTGGTGAGGATGCCAAGCAGTAGAAACTCTCATTTATTGCTGGTGGGAATGAAAGAGGGTACAGCCACTTTGGAAGACAGTCTGGCAATTTCTTACAAAGCCAAACATAGGCTTACTATATAATCCAGCAATCATCCTCCTAGTTATTTCCTCAGTTGAACTGAAAACTTATGTCCACACAAAAATCTGCATACTAATGTTTATAGAAGCATTATTTATAGTTGCCCCAAACTAGAAGCAACCAAGATGTCCTATAGTGGTGAAAGAATTTAAAAAAACTGTGATAAACCCATACAACAAACAAAAAGAAATGAGCTATTAAGACACTAAAAGACCTGGAAGAACCTTAAATACATATTGCTAAGTGAAAAGAAGTCAATCTGACAAGATTATATACTGTATGATTCCAACTATATGACATTCTAGAAAAGGCAAAACTATAGAAACCATAAAAATATCAATGAGTTTCCAAGGAAAGGAAGAGTGTGAGAAAGATGCATAGGTGAATAAAAAATTTTAGGACCGTGAAACCATTCTGGATGATACTATAATAGTGGATACATGACAGTATGAATTTATCAAAAGCCACAGAACTGCACAACACAAAGACTGAAACTTAGAGTAAACTACTGACTTTAGTGAATAATAATATGGGTTTATTAATTGTAATAAATGTACCACACTAAGGCAAAATGATTATAGGGGAAACTTTGGGAACTAGGGAGGGTATGGTAGGTACCTGGGAACTCTGTAGTATTTTCCCAATTCTTCTGTAAATCTAAAACTGTTCTAAAAATAAAGTCTATTTTTATTTTTTTTATTTTTTTAAAGTATTTTTTATTATTATACTTTAAGTTTTAGGGTACATGTGCACAACATGCAGGTTTGTTACATACGTATACCTGTGCCATGTTGGTGTGCTGCACCCATTAACTCGTCATTTAGCATTAGGTATATCTCCTAATGCTGTCCCTCCTCCCTCCCCACAACCTCACAACAGGCCCTGGTGTGTGATGTTCCCTTTCCTGTGTCCATGTGTTCTCACTGTTCAATTCCCACCTGTGAGTGAGAACATGCGGTGTTTGGTTTTTTGTCCTTGCGATAGTTTACTGAGAATGATGGTTTCCAGCTTCATCCATGTCCCTACAAAGGACATGAACTCATCATTTTTTATGGCTGCATAGTATTCCATGGTGTATATGTGCCACATTTTCTTAATCCAGTCTATCGTTGTTGGACATTTGGGTTGATTCCAAGTCTTTTGCTATTGCGAATAGTGCCGCAATAAACATACGTGTGCATGTGTCTTTATAGCAGCATGATTTATAATCCTTTGGGGATATACCCAGTAATGGGATGGCTGGGTCAAATGGTATTTCTAGTTCTAGATCCCTGAGGAATCGCCACACTGACTTCCACAATGGTTGAACTAGTTTACAGTCCCACCAACAGTGCAAAAGTATTCCTATTTCTCCACATCGTCTCCAGCACCTGTTGTTTCCTGACTTTTTAATGATGGCCATTCTAACTGGTGTGAGATGGTATCTCACTGTGGTTTTGATTTGCATTTGTCTGATGGCCAGTGATAATAAGCATTTTTTCATGTGTCTTTTGGCTGCATAAATGTCTTCTTTTGAGAAGTGTCTGTTCATGTCCTTCACCCACTTGTTGATGGGGTTGTTTTTTTCTTGTAAATTTGTTTGAGTTCATTGTAGATTCTGGATATTAGCCCTTTGTCAGATGAGTAGGTTGCAAAAATTTTCTCCCATTCTGTAGGTTGCCTGTTCACTCTGATGGTAGTTTCTTTTGCTGTGCAGAAGCTCTTTAGTTTAATTAGATCCCATTTGTCAACTTTGGCTTTTGTTGTCATTGCTTTTGGTGTTTCAGACATGAAGTCCTTGCCCATGCCTATGTCCTGAATGGTATTGCCTAGGTTTTCTTTTAGGGTTTTTTATGGTTTTAGGTCTAACATGTAAGTCTTTAATCCATCTTGAATTAATTTTTGTATAAGGTGTAAGGAAGGGATCCAGTTTCAGCTTTCTACATATGGCTAGCCAGTTTTCCCAGCACCATTTATCAAATAGGGAATCCTTTCCCCATTGCTTGTTTTTGTCAGGTTTGTCAAAGATCAGATAGTTGTAGATATGCGGCATTATTTCTGAGGGCTCTGTTCTGTTCCAATTGGTCTATATCTCTGTTTTGGTACCAGTACCATGCTGTTTTGGTTACTGTAGCCTTGTAGTATAGTTTGAAGTCAGGTAGCATGATGCCTCCAGCTTTGTTCTTTTGGCTTAGGACTGACTTGGCAATGCGGGCTCTTTTTTGGTTCCATATGAACTTTAAAGTAGTTTTTTCCAATTCTGTGAAGAAAGTCGTTGGTAGCTTGATGGGGATTGCATTGAATCTATAAATTACCTTGGGCAGTATGGCCATTTTCACGATATTGATTCTTCCTACCCATGAGCATGGAATGTTCTTCCATTTGTTTGTATCCTCTTTGATTTCATTGAGCAGTGGTTTGTAGTTCTCCTTGAAGAGGTCCTTCACATCCCTTGTAAGTTGGATTCCTAGGTATTTTATTCTCTTTGAAGCAATTGTGAATGGGAGTTCACTCATGATTTGGCTCTCTGTCTGTTATTGGTGTATAAGAATGCTTGTGATTTTTGCACATTGATTTTGTATCCTGAGACTTTGCTGAAGTTGCCTATCAGCTTAAGGAGATTTGGGGCTGAGACAATGGGGTTTTCTAGATATACAATCATGTCATCTGCAAACAGGGACAATTTAACTTCCTCTTTTCCTAATTGAATACCCTTTATTTCCTTCTCCTGCCTGATTGCCCTGGCCAGAACTTCCAACACTATGTTGAATAGGAGTGGTGAGAGGGCATCCCTGTCTTGTGCCAGTTTTCAAAGGGAATGCTTCCAGTTTTTGCCCATTCAGTATGATATTGGCTGTGGGTTTGTCATAGATAGCTCTTACTATTTTGAGATACGTCCCATCAATACCTAATTTATTGAGGTTTTTTTTTTTTTTTTTTTTTTTTGAGACGGAGTCTTGCTCTGTCGCCCAGGCTGAAGTGCAGTGGCGCAATCTTGGCTCACTGCAAGCTCCGCCTCCCAGGTTCACGCCATTCTCCTGCCTCAGCCTCTCCGAGTAGCTGGGACTACAGGCACCTGTCACCACGCCCGGCTAATTTTTTGTATTTTTTAATAGAGATGGAGTTTCACCGTGGTCTCGATCTCCTGACCTCATGATCCGCCCGCCTCGGCCTCCCAAAGTGCTGGGATTACAAGCGTGAGCCACCGCACCCGGTCAATTTATTGAGTTTTTAGCATGAATTGTTGTTGAATTTTGTCAAGGGCCTTTTCTGCATCTATTGAGATAATCATGTAGTTTTTGTCGTTGGTTCTGTTTATATGCTGGATTATGTTTATTGATTTGTGTATGTTGAACCAGCCTTGCAACCCAGGGATGAAGCCCACTTGATCACGGTGGATAAGCTTTTTGATGTGCTGCTGGATTCGGTTTGCCAGTATTTTATTGAGGATGTTTGCATCGATGTTCATCAGGGATATTGGTCTAAAATTCTCTTTTTTTGTTGTGTCTCTGCCAGGCTTTGGTATCAGGATGATGCTGGCCTCATAAAATGAGTTAGGGAGGATTCCCTCTTTTTCTATTGATTGGAATAGTTTCAGAAGGAATGGTACCAGCTCCTCCTTGTACCTCTGCTAGAATTTGGCTGTGAATCCATCTGGTCCTGGACTTTTTTTGGTTGGTAAGCTATTAATTATTGCCTCAATTTCAGAGGCTGTTATTGGTCTATTCAGAGATTCAACTTCTTCCTGGTTTAGTCTTGGGAGGGTGTATGTGTTGAGGAATTTATCCATTTCTTCTAGATTTTCTAGTTTATTTGCATAGAGGTGTTTATAGTATTCTCTGATGGTAGTTTGTATTTCTGTGGGATCGGTGGTAATATCCCCCTTATCATTTTTTTTTTTTTTTTTTTTTTTCCTGAGACTGAGTCTGGCTCTGTCCCCCAGGCTGGAGTGCAGCAGCACCATCTTGGTTCACTGCAAGCTCCGCCTCCTGGGTTCACGCCATTCTCCTGCCTCAGCCTCCCGAGTAGCTGGGACTACAGGCGCCCGCCACCACACCCTGCTAATTTTTTTGTATTTTTAGTAGAGACGGGGTTTCACCATTTTGGCCAGGATGGTCTTGAACTCCTGACCTCATGATCTGCCTGCCTCGGCCTCCCAAAGTGCTAGGATTACAGGCTTGAGCCACTGCACCTGGCCTCTCTTATCATTTTTTATTGCATCTATTTGATTCTTCTCTCTTTTCTTCTTTATTAGTCTTGCTAGTGGTCTATCAATTTTGTTGATCTTTTCAAAAAACCAGCTCCTGGATTCATTGATTTTTTTCAAGGGTTTTTTGTGTCTCTATTTCCTTCAGTTCTGCTCTGATCTTAGTTATTTCTTGCCTTCTGCTAGCTTTTGAATGTGTTTGCTCTTGCTTCTTTAGTTCTTTTAATTGTGATATTAGGATGTCAATTTTAGATCTTTCCTGCTTTCTCTTGTGGCATTTAGTGCTATAAATTTCCCCCTACACACTGCTTTGAATGTGTCCCAAAGATTCTGGTATGTTGTGTCTTTGTTCTCATTGGTTTCAAAGAACATCTTTATTTATGCCTTCATTTCGTTATGAACCCAGTAGTCATTCAGGAGCAGGTTGTTCAGTTTCCATGTAGTTGAGCGGTTTTGAGTGAGTTTCTTAATCCTGAGTTCTAGTTTGATTGCACTGTGGTCTGAGAGACAGTTTAATTTCTGTTCTTTTACATTTGCTGAGGAGTGCTTTACTTCCAACTATGTGGTCAATTTTGGAATAGGTGTGGTGTAGTGCTGAAAAGAATGTATATTCTGTTGATTTGGGGTGGAGAGTTCTGTAGATGTCTATTAGGTCTGCTTGGTGCAGAGCTGAGTTCAATTCCTGGATATCCTTGTTAACTTCCTGTCTCGTTGATCTGTCTAATGTTGACAGTGGGGTGTTAAAGTCTCCCACTATTATTGTGTGTGAGTCTAAGTCTCTTTCTAGGTCTCTAAGGACTTGCTTTATGAATCTGGGTGCTCCTGTATTGGGGGCATACATATTTAGGATAGTTAGCTCTTCTTGTTGAATTGATCCCTTTACCATTATGTAATGGCCTTGTCTCTTTTGATCTTTGTTGGTTTAAAGTCTGTTTTATCTGAGACTAGGATTGCAACCCCTGCCTTTTTTTATTTTCCATTTGCTTGGTAGATCTTCCTCCAACCCTTTATTTTGAGCCTATGTGTGTCTCTGCACGTGAGATGAGTTTCCTGAACACAGCACACTGATGGGTCTTGACTCTTTATCCAATTTGCATCTGTGTCTTTTAATTGGAGCATTTAGCCCATTTACATTTAAGGTTAATATTGTTACGTGTGAATTTGATCCTGTCATTATGATGTTAGCTGGTTATTTTGCTCGTTAGTTGATGCAGTTTCTTCCTAGCCTTGATGGTCTTTACAATTTGGCATGTTTTTGCAGTGGCTGGTCCTGGTTGTTCCTTTCCATGTTTAGTGCTTCCTTCAGGAGCTCTTTTAGGGCAGGTCTGGTGGTGACAAAATCTCTCAGCATTTGCTTGTCCGTAAAGTATTTTATTTCTCCTTCACGTATGAAGCTTAGTTTGGCTAGATATGAAATTCTGGGTGGAAAATTATTTTCTTTAAGAATGTTAACTATCAGCCCCCACTCTCTTGTGGCTTGTAGAGTTTCTGCTGAGAGATCAGCTGTTAGTCTGATGGGCTTCCCTTTGTGGGTAACCCGACCTTTCTCTCTGGCCGCCCTTAACATTTTTTCCTTCATTTCAACTTTGGTGAATCTGACAATTATGTGTCTTGGAGTTGCTCTTCTCGAGGAGTATCTTTGTGGCGTTCTCTGCATTTCCTGAATTTGAATGTTGGCCTGCCTTGCTAGATTGGGGAAGTTCTCCTGGATAATATCCTGCAGAGTGTTTTCCAACTTGGTTCCATTCTCCCCATCACTTTCAGGTACACCGATCAGACGTAGATTTGGTCTTTTCACATAGTCCCATATTTCTTGGAGGCTTTGTTCATTTCTTTTTATTCTTTTTTCTCTAAACTTCTCTTCTCGCTTCATTTTATTCATTTGATCTTCCATCACTGATACCCTTTCTTCCAGTTGATCGAATCGGCTACTGAGGCTTGTGCATTCGTCACGTAGTTCTCGTGCTGTGGTTTTCAGCTCCATCAGGTCTTTTAAGGACTTCTCTGCATTGGTTATTCTAGTTAGCCATTCGTCTAATTTTTTTTCAAGGTTTTTAACTTCTTGGAAATGGGTTCGAACTTCTTCCTTTAGCTTGGAGTAGTTTGATCGTCTGAAGCCTTCATCTCTCAACTCATCAAAGCCATTCTCCATCCAGCTTTGTTCCGTTGCTGGTGAGGAGCTGTGTTCCTTTGGATGAGAAGAGGCGCTCTGATTTTTAGTTTCCAGTTTTTCTGCTCTGTTTTTCCCCCATCTTTGTGGTTTTATCTACCTTTGGTCTTTGATGATGGTGACGTACAGATGGGGTTTTGATGTGGATGTCCTTTCTGTTTGTTAGTTTTCCTCCTAACAGTCAGGACCCTCAGCTGCAGGTCTGTTGGAGTTTGCTGGAGGTCCACCCCAGACCCTGTTTGCCTGGGTATCAGCAGCGGAGGCTGCAGAACAGCGGATATTGGTGAACAGCAAATGTTGTTGCCTGATCGTTCCTCTGGAGGTTTTGTCTCAGAGGAGTACCCAGCCGTGTGAGGTGTCAATCTGCCCCTACTGGGGGGTGCCTCCCAGTTAGGCTACTTGGGGGTCAGGGACCCACTTGAGGAGGCAGTCTGTTCGTTCTCAGATCTCAAGCTGCGTGCTGGGAGAACCACCACTCTCTTCAAAACTGTCAGACAGGGACATTTAAGTCTGCAGAGGTTTCCGCTGCCTTTCGTTTGGCTATGCCCTGCACCCAGAGGTGGAATCTACAGAGGCAGGCAGGCCTCCTTGAGCTGTGGTGGGCTTCACCCAGTTCGAGCTTCCCGGCTGCTTTATTTACCTACTCAAGCCTCAGCAATGGCGGACGCCCCTCCCCCAGCCTCGCTGCCACCTTGCAGTTTGATCTCAGACTGCCGTGCTAGCAATGAGCGAGGCTCCGTAGATGTAGGACAGTCCCAGCCAGGCACAGGATATAATCTCCTGGTGTACCGTTTGCTAAGACCATTGGAAAAGCGCAGTGTTAGGGTGGGAGTGACCTGATTTTCCAGGTGCTATCTGTCACCCCTTTCTTTGACTAGGAAAGGGAATTCCCTGACCCCTTGCGCTTCCTGGGTGAGGCGATGCCTCGCCCTGCTTCGGCTCACACTCAGTATGCTGCACCCACTGTCCTGCGCCCACTGTCCGACACTTCCCAGTGAGATGAACCTGGTACCTCAGTTGGAAATGCAGAAATCACCCGTCTTCTGCGTCGCTCACGCTGGGAGCTGTAGACTGGAGCTGTTCCTATTTGGCTATCTTGGCTCTACCCCCCTCATAAAGTATCATAAAGTCTATTTTTAAAACCAGCATGATATTTACATAGAGATAAAAAATATATCAGCCTGGTGCAGTGGCTCATGCCTGTAATCTCAGCACTTTGGAAGGCTGAGGTGGGCAGACTTCATGAGCCCAGGGGTTTGAGACCAGCCTGGGCAACATGGTGAAACCTCCTCTGTACAAAAAATACAAAAATTAACTGGGCGTGGTAATGTGTGCCTGTAGTTCCAGCTACTCTGGAGGCTGCAGTGGTAGGATCACTTGAGCCCAGCAGGTTGAGGCTGCAGTGAGCAGTGGTTGTGCCACTGCTAGGTAACAGAGTGAGATACTGTCTCAAAAAAAAAAAAAAAGAAACTTACCAAATTGTATACTTTAAATGTTTGCAATTATACCTCAATTAAGCTGTCTAAAAAATAAACAAATAGAGTAACATCACAGAAAATGATGGAGTACAGAACTCCAAAAATCTATCCATCCACTAAAGCAACAATTAAGCTGGATAAAAACCAGTCAAAACCAACTTTTTTTGAGCTCTAGAATCTAATCAAAAATTTACAAAACCCAGGGGAATGCTTAGTGAAAGAAGACATGGTAAATTTTGGTAAGAGAGTGTTACGGCATTTTAATTTACCTGCCTTACCACCCCCAACTCCCTAATTCAATGACCACTGTGGGGACAGCAGTCTGCATTCCTGTTGCAGGTTGTTAGTGCCACAGGGATCAATATGGACCTTATTCTCAAATAATTGTAGCTATGTGTTTTGGCGTGTCTGGTCCTTCCCTGCAGGATCAACATAGGGGCTTGCTTTTATTTCATCCACCTTGGAATTTTCTCAGAGCAGGAGTGGCCTCAAAGACAGCATATGTCAAAAGTACTTAGAGGCAAATATATTAGCCACAGCCTTCTGGGACAAGGGATAACAGACAGGTCAAACAGCAGAGAGAACCAAAAGCCTGGGAAAGAGGCTGGGGAAGGAAATACATGGGGAAATAAGAACTCTGAAAAAAATCCTGTATTCAGTATTCGTAATAGCCAAGATATGGAATCAACCTAAGTGTCCATCAATAGATGAATGGATAAAGAAAATATGGTATATATACATAATGGAATACTACTCAGCCTATAAAAGGAAGAAAATCTTGTCATTTGTAACAACAGGAGAAACTTGGGAGTATATTATCCTAACTGAAATAAGCAAGGCACAGAAAGACAAATACTGCATAATTACACTTATGTGTGAAATTATAAAAAGTTGAATTCATAAAAGTAGATAGTAGAATGGTGATTACCAGGAACTAGGAGGTAGGGAGGAGGCATACTGGGGATACATTGGTCAAAGTATATAAAATTTCAGTTAGATACAAGAAAAAAGTTCAGGAGATCTATTGTACAACATGGTGACTACAGTTAATAATATTACATACTTGAAAATTGCCAACAGAGTAGATTTTAGATGTTCTCACCACAAAAAAATGTTAAGTATGTGAGGTAATGGATATGTTGACTAGCATGATCTAGCCATTCCAAAATGTATACATATATTAAAACATTATGTTTTACATCATAAATGCATACCCTTTTTTTTTTTTTTTTTTTGAGACGGAGTCTCGCTCTGTTGCCCAGACTGGAGTGCAGTGGTGTGATCTCAGCTCACTGCAACCTCTGCCTCCCCAGTTCAAGCAATTCTCCTGCCTCAGCCTCCCGAGTAGCTGAAACTACAGGCACACGCCACTATGCCCGGCTAATTTTTTGTGTTTTAGTAGAGACGGGGTTTTACCGTGTTGCCCAGGCTGGTTGCGGACTCCTGAGCTCAGGCAATCTGCCCTCCTTGGCCTCCCAAAGTGTTGGGATTACAGGTGTGAGCCACCGTGCCTGGCCAATGCATACAATTTTTATTTGTCAATTTAGAAAATCAATCAATCAATCAATCAATCAGAAAAGTACATGCAGATACTGGGGAATCTAGAAGGCCATATGCATGTCCAGAGCGGTATACATACTCAGAAAAAAATCTACATTTGCAACTCCTATGGACATTCAGGCTTCATGAAAGTAGGAAGCAAAGGCTAAGGCAGAGGTGTAAATGACCTAGCTAAGCACTGAAACAATGCTCCAATACAGAATCCATCTGCAAAGACCATGAAAGGTTTTTCTTTGTTTGTTTTTGTATGAGGAATCTAAGGAAATTTCTGACCAATCACAAGCTCACCACTAAGGTAATGGAAAGCTACTTCAGTGACTACATAAGGCAAAGAATACAGTCTTTAAAAATAATAGTTTAGGCTGGGCACAGTGACTCATGCCTGTAATCCCACTTTGGGACTACACTTTGGGAGGCTGAAGTGGGAAGACCACTTGAGCACAGGAGTTCAAGACTAGCCTAGGCAACACAGTGAGACTGTCTATCTCTCTAAAAAAAAAAAATTAGCTGGGGCCAGGCATGGTGGCTCACGCCTGTAATCCCAGAACTTTGAGAGGCTGAGGCAGGCAGATCACCTGAGGTCAGAAGTCTGAGACCAGCCTGACCAATACGGTGAAACCCCATCTCTACTAAAAATACAAAAATTAGCTAGGCATGGTAGCGTGTGCCTGTAATCCCAGCCAGTTGGGAGACTGAGGCAGAAGAATCGCTTGAGCCTGGGAGGTGGAGGTTGCAGTGAGCTGAGATCACACCACTGTACTCCAGCATGGGCAACAGAGCAAGACTCCATCTTAAAAAAAAAACAAAAAAATTAGCTGGGCATGGTGACATGCACCTGTGCTCTCAGCTACTCAGGGGTAGGAGGTGGCAGGATTGCTTGAGCCCAGGAGGTTGAAGCTGCAATGAGCTGTGATTGAACCACTGCACTCCAGCCTGGGAGACAGAGCAAGACCCTGTCTCAAACAATAATAATAGTAATAATAATAATAGTTTAGAAATAGAAAATTGGAACAGACCTATAACTAGTAAGGAGATTTCATCAGTAATCAAAAAATTTCCCCAAACACAAAGCCTAGAACCAAATGGCTTTACTGGTAAATTCTATCAAACACTTAGAGAATAATTACCACCGAAACCTGTCAAGTTATTCCAAAAAGTTGAATAGGATGCAATGCTTCCCAACTCATTCTATGAGGCCAGCAAAACCCTGATACCAAAGCCAGACAATGACACTACAAGAAAAGAACAGACCAATATCCCTGATGAATACTGTTGGAAAAATCCTCAACAAAATAGTAGCAAACAAAATTCAACAGCACATTAAAAGGATTATGCCGGGCGCGGTGGCTCACGCTTGTAATCCCAGCACTTTGGGAGGCCGAGGCGGGCAGATCACGAGGTCAGGAGATCGAGACCACGGTGAAACCCCGTCTCTACTAAAAATACAAAAAAATTAGCCGGGTGTGGTGGCGGGCGCCTGTAGTCCCAGCTACTCGGAGAGGCTGAGGCAGGAGAATGGCGTGAACCCGGGAGGCGGAGCTTGCAGTGAGCCGAGACTGCGCCACTGCACTCCAGCCTGGGTGACAGAGCAAGACTCCGTCTCAAAAAAAAAAAAAAAAGGATTATACACCATGACGAAATAGGAGCTGTTCCTGGAATGCAAGGATGGTTCAACATACAAAAATCAATTAATATATCACATTAATAGAATTAAGGAAAAAACTATATGATGATTACAATTAATGCAGAAAAGCATTTGACAAAATTCAATACCCTTTCATGATTAAAAAAAAAAAAAACCCACTCAAAAAATCCCCAAACTAGGAACAGAACCAAACTAGGAACAGAAGAAAACTATCTCAACAAAATAAAGGCCAGTACATATACACAGATGAGTTTCCTGAACACAGCACACTGATGGGTCTTGACTCTTTATCCAGTTTGCATCTGTGTCTTTTAATTGGAGCATTTAGCCCATTTACATTTAAGGTTAATATTGTTATGTGTGAATTTGATCCTGTCATTATGATGTTAGCTGGTTATTTTGCTCGTTAGTTGATGCAGTTTCTTCCTAGCCTTGATGGTCTTTACAATTTGGCACGTTTTGCAGTGGCTGGCCAACATGGTGAAACCCCGTCTCTACCAAAAATACAAAAAAAATTAGCCAGGCGTGGTGGCAGGCGCCTGTAGTCCCAGCTACTTGAGAGGCTGAGGCAGGAGAATGGTGTGAACCCAGGAGGTGGAGCTTGCAGTGAGCCAAGATCATGCCACTGCACTCCAGCGTGGGCGAAAGAGCGAGACTCTGTCTCAAAAAAAGTAACATTAACCACATCTGTACCAAGCACAAAGTAAACATTATTAATGAACATTTTACAGATTAGGAGACTGAAGTTCAGAAAGATTAGGTACTGGCCAAACATTACAAAGTTAATCAGGTCCAGGATTCTAATACAGACTTTTCTGATCAAAGACTGTAATTATCTGAATAAACAATATAGCCTTAATTCTATATAATTCATAAGGTTATTAGCAGGACTGAGCAACATATGACTCTAAAACATTTTAAACTCATATGAGATCGGTAACATATTAGTGCACAGATTTTATACCACCAATTACATATTATTAATTTCTTACTAAATTGAAAGAAATTTCCCCTCTAGTAACAAATTCCAAAGGAAATATCTAGCAGTGAGCATAGGCTGCATTTTAACCTTTACTTTTTTCACACTGCATGTCTCAGAAATATAGAAGCAGTATTATATACTGATGGCACTATGTGGATTAATCCATTGGTAAAATTCATGAAAGATATACAATCCATATATGATTATCTGTAGTATTTTCAAAATCCAATGTTTATTTTACTTCTGTAACACAAAATCATCCAATCATTTCAAATGATGTTATAGAAAAGTATTTCATTACCTGGAAATATGGTCACAATATGTTGAATAATAAAAACAGGTTATAAAAAGTATTCATTGGCTGGGCACGGTGGCTCACACCTGTAAACCCAGCACTTTGGGAGGCTGAGGCTGGCAGATCATGAGGTCAAGAGATCAAGACCATACTGGCCAACATGGTGAAACCTCGTCTCTACTAAAAGTACAAAAATTAGCTTGGCCTGGTGGTGCAAGCCTGTAGTCCCAGCTACTCGGGAGGCTGAGGCAGGAGAATCGCTTGAACCTAGGAGGCAGAGGTTGCAGTGAGCCAAGATAGCACCACTGCACTCCAGTCTGGTGACAGAGCGAGACCCTGTCTCAAAAAAAAAAAAAAAAAAATGGCTGGGTGAGGTGGCTCATGCCTGTAATCCTAGCACTTTGAGAGTCCGAGGTGGGTGGATCATGAGGTCAGGAGATCGAGACCATCCTGGCTAACACGGTGAAATCCCGTCTCTACTAAAAATACAAAAAAAATTCACCAGGCGTGTTGGCAGGCGCCTGTAGTCCCAGCTACTCGGGAGGCTGAGGCAGGAGAATGGTGTGAACCCTGAAGGCAGAGCTTGCAGTGAGCTGAGATCGCACCACTGTACTCCAGCCTGGTGACAGACCAAGTCTCCACTTCCCAAGGTGAATCATCTTTGTTTCTATTTAGATCTGAGTGTGCCTTTCTTGTAAGGTGCAGTGACAGTCTTGTAGCACTCACCTGTCCAACTGCTTGTAGGTTATAGCAGATGATGTCCTTATTTGCTACTGAAGCTCCATAGAGAAGTGTCTCTGTGAGCCAGCAAAGTCCCAGGAGCAGGTCACAGAAGCTCAGATAAAAAAGTGGTCTTATCTGTCAAAGTAATAAAATCCTCATTTCATATGTGATGTAGCTAGGAGAATGTTAACAATGTAACAATTCTTACATTTTATGTTTCTAGCAGGAAACTGGCATCATTTTTCTGGGGCCTCTGCCATTGGTTGATTGTGGGGAATGCAAAGGAAGACTACAGATAGGAAGGAATCTATAACCACTATAACCACAGTTATCCCAACTGTTCTGGAATCAGAGTACTCATGGATAGATTAGTACTGAACCGTCTTACTCACAGGGACATTCCTTTCTTAGGTATAGGGTTAAAAAAAGAGTGGAAAGATGAGAAATTTTGTGGTGGAGATGTACCACAAGGAGACAATTGAGAGTGGTTTAGTGGCACAGGCAACATCTTGTTTTTTTTGTTTTTTTTTTTGAGACAGAGTTTCGCTCTGTCACCCAGGCTAGAGTGCAGTGGCACGATCTCGGCTCACTGCAAGCTCCGCCTCCCGGGTTCATGCCATTCTCCTGCCTCAGCCTCCCAAGTAGCTGGGATTACAGGTGCCCACCACCATGCCCGGCTAATCTTTTGTATTTTTAGTAGAGATGGGGTTTCACCGTGTTAGCCAGGATGGTCTCGATCTCCTGACCTTGTGATCCACCCGCCTCAGCCTCCCAAGTGCTGGGATTACAGGCGTGAGCCACCGAGCCCGATGGCAACATCTTCTAAATATAAGAAATGAGGTATTCTGCTAAGTGTTTAGGAATGTGGCTGAGGACTTAAAGAAAATGAAAACATGTTTACAGTAATAAAAAGTCAGGGTAAAAAGCCAGCAATACTGAAAAATGTCAGAATGAACTGTATATGTTGCCTTTCAATTTCTGACCACACTGGTGAAATTTGTCTTTTTCTTATCCTTCTCCTTTTGGCATCCCCATTCCCACTTATCTAAAAATAGTTTTGGTCATTCTATGGAGAAAATTATAAAACATTTATTGAGGGACTCCTAAAGATTAAATACAATCTCAGTGAAATCTCAACCTATTTTCCTGTGGAACTTGACAAGCTGACTCTAAATCTGATGTAGAAGTACAAAATATCACCCTGTGAGCCACAATCCAAGGGAGTAACAGTGGGGTGTTTGCCATCTTAGGGAGAAGCTCTCATCCATGGCACACCTGGCATGGGCAAACTCCTTTGATGTGCCACACCTGCAGCTGGTGGATGATGGCCTCACGGACCTCCACAGCAGTCCCACAAGACACGCAAGGCCCCCCCACTGCTCTCTTAACCTGGCAGCTGCTGCCTTATAAAAGTACAGTTGTGAAGTTGACTCCACGAAGTATTATGCACTGTGTGGCTCTCATTGGGTCTTAGGTTGTGGTCTGACACACACTGCGGTCATTCCCCTGGGTTTAGTGAAATGCTGTATGTAGGTGGACCCACAAAAGTACAATGGCATATTTAATGGATTCTCAGTTACATTTAAGGAGGATGGTATTCATTGTTTGGCTAAAGGACGGGCCCTGACTTTCACTGGCCACTCCATGCAGGGGCTCTGCAAGTTTGGCTTTTATGAAGTCTTTAATGTCTTGTATAGCAACATACTCCCAGAGCATGTTACCTCTGGTGCACATCACTGTATTTGGCTGCCTCCGCCAGTGCTGAATTCTTTGCTGTGATTGCCCTATGGAAGCTGCTAAAGTTCAAATTCAAACCCAACAAGGTTAGACCAAGACTTTGAGGGAGGCAGCTTCCAAGACGTATAAGGAAGAAGACCTAAAAACATTTACAAAGGGGTTGCTCCTCTCTGGATGAGACAGCATATGCCATGATGAAGTTTGCCTGCTTTTAAGGTACTGTTGAAGCATTGTACAAGTTTGTGGTTTGGAAGCCCTGTGGTGAATGTTCAAAGGCAGAGGAGCTGGTTGTAACATTTGTAGCAGGTTACATACCTGGAGTGTTTTGTGCAATTGTTTCTCACCCTGATGATTCTGTGGTATCTGTGTCGAATAAAGAAAAAGGTAGCAGTGCTTCTCAAGTCCTCCAGAGACTTGGATTTAAAGGTGTATGGAAGGCACTGTTTGTCTGTATCATTATGACTGGTACTCTGACTGCACTACAGTAGTTTATCTATGATTCTGTGAAGGTCTACTTCAGCCTTCCTTGCCCTCCCCCACCCAAGATGCCAGAATCTCTGAAGAAGCAGCTCAGGTTAACTCAGCAGACAGATCAAAGCAAATGTGGACTGAAACTGCATGTTGATCAGTATTGAAGAAAGTACAAAAGGAACTTTCATATATTTGACAGTGTAGGAAATTGTCTATTCCTGATATAATTACTATAGTACTTTTGCTTAAGTCAAGAGTTTCAAATTTACTATTGAAATAAACCCAACTCTTCAGGAAAAAAAGAAAGAAATACAAAATGTTAAGATAACCAAAACACTCTTGAAAAAAAAGGAGAACTTGCCCCACCTCATCTTAAGACTTATTGCGGGATCTGGCCAGCAGCCCACAATGCAATGGGGCTCTTTCTTTGTTCCCAGGCGGATCGGCAGGTCAGAAATAAAAGACACACACAAAATAGTGAAAGCTGGGTCCAGGGTGTCACCGCCTTCTGGTCCTGCGATACCACCAATGCACTGGATATACCAGCATTTATTATTAAGTTTAGTGAGGGCGGGGGTAGGTTAGTGAGGGATTTAGGGTCATTTGATTATGAGGTGAGATGATCACATGGGGATGAAGTAATGCCTTAATGTAACATTGGTATGCAGAAGTACAGTATACAGAGATAAGAATTTACAATATAGTGTGTGTGTCAGCAATTTCTAACAGAGCCTTAAAACAGAAATACAGTCTATCCATAACCTATGTTTAGTAAGATACTAATCAGCAGTAATATTTGCAGCAAAAGCTGGTTGCAAACAATCAATAGAAACAGGACGTGAAACAACCGGTTAGACCACAAATTCTCAGAAGCAGGTATGCCTTAACCCTAAAGAGACCTAGAAAAGCTGTGGCAAGATAAGGGCGTTTATAACCCTATCTTATCCATATGAACAGGCACCCCTTATGTGTCCATTTATAGGCTCTCCACAAGGGTCACATTCCATTCCCAGAGCTATGAACATCTGCTTTTCTGGGATAATAATCTTGGTGATGTGAAACCTCCCTGACTGCACGTCCGTTTATAGGCTCTCTGCAGGGAGAAGCACATCACGCGCTGTTGGCTCATTCTGGCAGCCCAATCTTGCATTGTCTTTATGCAACCCTGTATGCAATTTTGTATAATAATCAGGAGCATTTCATCTTTTATTCCGTAGCAATAGTTTCAGGGGGTCTCCCTACAAAAACTAACATAGACCTAGAGTAAAGATACTGTGGTACTAGTACGGGGATGGACAAATAGGTGAATAGAATGAAAACAGCCCAAATTAAACCCAGCAATATATATATAGATCTCTGATATATGATATAAGTGGCTTTTTCAATCAATAGAAAAGAGATAGTCTTTTCAAAGTATGAAGCTTGAACAATTGGGTATCCATACAGGAAAAAAAAAAATGAAATTAGGCCCCTACTTTGTATCTCACACTACACTCAAAAAATCAGTTCTAGGACGGGCATGGTGGCTCACGTCTGTAATCCCTGCACTTTGGGAGGTGGGCAGATCACCTGAGGTCAGGAGTTCAAAACCAGCCTGGCCAACATGGTGAAACTCCATCTCTACTAAAAATACAAAAATTAGCTGGGCATGGTGGCAGGCGTCTGTAATCCCAGCTACTCAGGAGGCTGAGGCAGGAGAATCATTTGAACCCAGGAGGTGGAGGTTGCAGTGAGCTGAGATCACGCCACTGCACTCCAGCCTGAGCGACAGAGTGAGACTCCATCTAATCAGTTCTAGGCCAGGCTCAGTGACTACATGTCTATAATCCTAACATTTTGGGAGGCTGAGGCAGGAGGACTGCTTGAGCCCAGGAGTTCAAGACCAGACTGGGAAACATGGTGAGACTCCATCTCTAAAAATAAAATAAAAAGTAAAAAAATTAGCTGGGCATGGTGACACACACTTGTGGTCTCAGCTACTTGGGAGTCTGAGGCAGGAGGATCACTTGAGCCCAGGAGGTCAAGGCTGCAGTGACCATGATTGCATCACTGCACTTCAGCCAGGGAAACAGAACAAGACCCTGTCTCAAAAAAAAAAAAAAAAAAATTCCATTCCAAGTGGTTTATAGACCTAAATGCAAAAGGGCAAAAACGTAAACCTTTTTTTACATTCTATAGGAGAATGTCTTCAATTTTTGGTTAGGGAAAATTTTCCTAACAAAACACAAAAAGCTCTAAAAGAAATAATGAAAAAAATCAACCACATTAAAATGAAAAAATTAAGTCTGTGTCAAGACACCATAAAGAAAGTAAAAAGACATACCACAAAATAGGAGAAGATATTTGTAACACATATAACTGACAAAGGATCCAAACTGTGTTTTAAAAAAATTATAAAGCAATAAGAAAAACTCAACAGAAAAACAGGCAAAAATATTTAACAAAAGAGGAAATCCAAATGGCCATAAACATATGAAAATATAGCCTACTTTATTAGTAACAAAGGAAACGAAAAATTAAAACCACAATAAGAAAATAATTACACACTCATGGCAAAAATTTTAAAAGTCCGATAACAGCAAGTATTAACGGGAACAAAAAGCAACAGGACTGAAATCTGGATACTGATTATCTCTAGAGGTGAGAGGGAGAGCTGTGATTGGGAAGAACCTCAATAGGTATATGTCTGGAGGTACAGGTAATGTTCCATTTCTTGTCACTAGTGTTTGTTTATAATCATTCTTTAAACAGTACATACATGTTTCATGCATTGTAATTCATGTCTGATATATCTCACAATAAAAAAATACATTTACAAATTTTAAAGTCCTGGCCAAGCACTGTGGCTCAAGCCTGTAATCCCAGCACTTTGTGAGGCTGAGGCGGGAAGACTGAATGAAGCCAGGAGTTCCAGGCCAGCCTTGGCAACATAATGAGACCCCTGTCTCTACAAAATTAAAAATTAAAAAAATTAGCTGGATATAGTGGCGTGCACCTGTAGTCTCAGCTATTCAGGAAGCTGAGGTGGCAGGATGGCTTGGGCCTAGCAGTTTGAGGCTACAGTAGGCTATGATCCTGTACTATGGCCTGAATGACACAGCAAAATCCTGTTATCTAAAAAAAAAAAAACCAAAAACAAACAAAAAAAACAGATATTACCTAATATAAGAACTAATCTCCCCACGTGTACAAAAGAGAATTTTTCTCATCTCTTTCTCCCAAGCCCATCTGTACAAGAAGATTTTTCTCATATGTTTCTCCCAAACCAGAAAAAGAGATAAGATGCTAATTAATATCTTGTTAATAGGGTTAGATGGTCAAGTTGCCTTGGCTAACAGAAACATAAAAAAGTGAAATAATATGTAATAAAACATTTAAAAGTATAAAGTATTTAATAAATATCAGCTATTATGTTAACCACATATGGCCTTTTCTCTGGGTAAGCTTGCTAAAATTCCAGCTGGATGGCACAGTCATAGATTCTACTGGCTTATGACCTATCACAAGTTTATAACTGTTAAGAGATTAAAAAAACTAAGACTAAATATGAAATGGTGAAGCCAATAAATACATAGAGACAAATCTCTAAATTTAAAATGTTTTATTTGGGAAGCAAGAATTGCGTTTCAGGGCATACACACAGACAGCGTGGTCTTGGACATGTCTGAAGAACAAAGAGATGACTGGGAGTTTTATTAGAAAGGGAAATAGTACATGTTGTTTTGAAAGCAAGCTCACTGGCACCAAAGAAAGTTTTGGGAGTCGGCAAATTCTGATTAGTGAGCGACCATGGTATGTAAAACTAGTCCTAAGAGTCAGGGCAAGTCATTTTGGCAACTACAAGATCAAACTGGTCTCAGGGTTACATTGGGCTATTTCAGTAGCTGGGCTTGTAAAAATATTAATTATTGGAGCAGGTGCTATGTGCTCTGAGAGCTTGTTCCCCTTGGCTTCTCGACTCCAATTTAGTTGGGTATGACAAGAATGATCCAATATGTATAATCAACTTTCACATAAATAATCCCTGGAGAAGAAAAGCAGCCATGCAGCTTTTGTGAGCAATAACATTCTAATCATTAATTCAAGAAATAGCCCTATGAGGCCAGGTGCAGTGGCTCATGCCTGTAATCCCCAGAACTTTGGGAGGCCGAGGCGAGATCACCTGAGATCAGGAGTTCGAGACCAGCCTGACCAATGTAGTGAAACCCTGTCTCTACTAAAAATACCAAAAAATTAGCCAGGCATGATGGCACATGCCTGTAGTCCCAGCTACTTGGGAGGCTGAGGCAGGAGAATCACTTGAATCCAGGAGATGGAGGTTACAGTGAGCCGAGATCACACCACTGCACTCCAGCCTGAATGACAAAGCAAGACTCTCAGGAAAGGGAAAGGGGGAAAAGGGGAAAGGAAAGGTAAGGGCCCTATGTATAGGGAGATGTTAAAACATATCAGAAGTCTTTGGCAGGGCAAAGGAGGACAAAACAAGGTGAGGTTTGCTTGCACTCAATTCTAATAACAGAAGATAAAGTTCAATCAATTATACAACAAAAATTAACTGAGTACCTATTATTGAAATCAAGAAACATTCTACCCCTCCTATGTATAACAAGGCATTATTTTGAAGGAAATACAAAGAAATGTATAATATAGCTCATGCTCTTAAGAAAAATACAACCAGCATAGTGACTGGTAATAAAGAAAACCCAAAAAAGCATAAGATATGGTCCTAAACATGAAAGCAAAAACTCTTTAAAAAAACCCCACATATATATACATTTGTGTGTCCTTTTTTTTACTTAGAAATTCAACTTTATTTACAAATGTTCTTCTATTTACAAAGAGGCCATTCTAGCTCTTTAAAAATATTGTAACTGGGCTGGGCGCGGTGGCTTACGCCTGTAATCCCAGCACTTTGGGAGGCCAAGGAGGGTGGATCACGAGGTCAGGAGTTCAACACCAGCTTGACCAACATGGTGAAACCCCGTTTCTACTAAAAATACAAAAATTAGCTGGGCATAGTGGCGCATGCCTGTAATCCCAGCTACTCAGGAGGCTGAGCCAGAATTGCTTGAACCGAGACCCTGGTGACGGAGCTTGCAGTGAGCTGAGACTGCGCCACTGCACTCCAGCTTGGGCTACATAGCGAGACTCCAGCTCAAAAAGAAAAAAAAATATAGTAACCAATAATTTTCACAAAAACCATTTACATTGTTTCAACCTTTCTGCTTAAAACTGTATTACGAGATGAGCAAACAATCCCACAAGATGATTTGAGACATAAAAAAATAAATAAAAGACAACCTATCCAGCATGAATGTCCTATTGACAAACACAATGAAGAATTAAGAATCACAACCTACAGTGTGCCACTTCACCAAGAAATGCAACTGTAAAGATTTTGGGGGAGGTAAATGCTTCACAACAGTCTTCTTGTGTAGTATAGTTTAATTGTGATTGTTTAGGACTGCTCTTGCAGGCTAATATTTATGCTGCTTTTTTTTTTAAAGTCATCATTGTAGAAAGGGTAGACTTTTGTAGATTTTTCTAACAATGAAAATATGTAGACACTGGTCTGGTCTCAACATTTAGTCCAATTAATAAAATAATAAATGCATTAAAAAAGTAAAACAAAATCATCATGTGACTAACACAATTTTCCTTGATATATCAGAGAGTATTACTCCGCAATAGTGTCTATAAATGTGAATTATCCATAGCTGAAACAATATACAAACAAAATAATTAACCAAGGAGTTCAAAATAAAATTACTCAAATTACCTATTTATTATTTTACGTGTAGCAATTACTTTTTAAAAATCCTTTAAATTTCATCTAGGGATAAGCATTCACATCATGGCTAAGTCCCAAAGAACTTCAAAACTTTTTAAAAAAATTCATCCCTCAGAAATGAGATAGAAAAATATCTTTAAAAACAGAAACAACAGTCTTATGCACTCTTTTAACAATCTCAGCACAGAGTGAGCTACCATTAACAGTGAGCAAATATTCCAGTCCTGGAGAGTTACTGCCTCTCATGATCTGATTTTTTTTCTTTTCTTTTTTTTTTTTGAAATAGGGTCTCACTTTGTCACCCAGACTGGAGTGCAGTGGCCCGATCTTGGCTTACTGCAGTCTTACTTACTTACTTCCTGAGCCTCCCAGGCTCAAGTGATCCTCCCATCTCAGCCTTTATTCCAGTAATGACCTAAATAGTAACTTCTGCTAGCATCTCTTCTGAGTCTCCATTTCCTCTACTGATATTCATCCAAATAATAAAAGTAACACAATTGCAATTGAGTTTACTATTATCAATGGCATTCTCATCACAGTTGTTACAGATTGAATACGGTTCATTAGCTGAGATTTAATTCCTGGCTTTTCCCCAAATCCACCAATTCTCTGGTCTATTCTCCAGCCAATGTTCTTGAGGAATCTCTCTTCGTGCAGCATGGCAATGGCATTGACACAGAGCAGGGCTGCCTGCAGCAGTGAGTACAAGGTAAAGGCCATGACCATCCAAGCTCCCGTGAGGTCCAACTGATTCCTCTCTGCTACCACAAGGGACTTGGCGCCACCATGGCTGGTGCTTTCCTCTCTATTTGTCTTTAATTTAAACCATGGGCAGAATAAACCAAGAGCTCTCCCTACTCAAGAGCATCTCTATTTTGTTTTAATTATAAATAATAAGAAAAAAGAGTCATGTCCTAAGCCAAATTAGACCTTAACACCTTATATCTTTATAAAGTCCCAACCCACTGTTATGCCAGAAAGTCACCTTGGATAGTAGTTTTCAAACAAGAACAATTTTGCCCCGATCCAACCCTCACAGGGATATTCAGCAATTTTTTTATTTTTAAGAGATGGGGTCCTGCTCTGTCACCCAGGCTGAAGTGCAGTGATATGATCATAGCTCACTGCAGCCTTGAACTCCTGTGCTCAAGCAATCCTCCCACCTCAGCCTCCTGGGTAGCTAGAACTATAGGCACCTGCCACTACACCTGGACCATTTGGCATTGTTTGAAGAAATTTTTGGTTGTCACAACTGAAGAACAGGGGATTTACTACTAGTATCCAGCTGGTAAAGGCTGCCAAACATCCTAATGTACAGGACTACAAATAATTATCTAGCCCCAAATCTCAAAAAAGCTGAGGTTGAGAAACCCTGCTTTCAGAGATAAAGCTTAGCTCTCTCTATTGTGTAACTCATACTTTATTAACTTAATCATATCTGAACTCAAATTCCAGCAAAGGAAATAAACATTAAGAAAATCTGAATCACAAGATGTTTGACTTAAAATTACTTCGGCAGGCAATGACAATACAGTATCAAGACTTTTACTTTCCAGTTTGACTTACGCAGTCACAATCTACCACTGAAACTTCAAAATCCATTTTCATTGGACATTATATTTTGGTGGTTTAAAAGTGTATGGGGGAGAGGCTCTGGAACAAGACAAGGTTGCATTCAAATTCCAGCTCCAACACTTACTAGCTGTAAGAACTTAGGTAAGTCCCCCTTACCAGGATTCAGTTTCCTTGTCTGCAATATCAGACTAATAATATCCATCTCAAAGTTTTTTAAGGATTAAGTGAAAAATACATTGAAAGCACTGAGCAAATTTATCTAGAATATAATAAATATTAAAAATTTTGTTTAGTTTGGAGAGCAATTATAGTTGAGAGTATCGACTTTTAAAAATCCTTGCTCTTGGCCAGGTATGGTGGCTCACACCTGTAATCCCAGCACTTTGGGAGGTCCAGGCAGGTGGATCAGGAGATCAGGAGTTCAAGATTAACCAGGCCAAGATGGTGAAACCCTGGCTGAAGCAGGAGAATTGTTTGAACCCAGGAGACGAAGGTTGCAGTGAGCCAAGATTGCACCATCACACTCCAGCCTGGGCAACAAGAGCGAAACTCTGTCTCCAAAAAAAAAAAAAAAAAAAAAATTAGCTAGATGCGGTGGCAGTCACCTGTAATCCCAGCTACTTGGGAGGCTGAGACAGGAGAATCACTTGAACCTAGGCGGCAGACTTTGTAGTGAGCCAAGATCGTGCCACTGCACTTCAGCCGCGGCAACAGAGTGAGACTCCATCTCAAAAAAAAAAAAAGAAAAGAAAAAGAAAAAAACCCCTGCTCTTCTACTTACTGCGTAACTTGAACAAATTATTTTCTGACCTTGAACCACAATTTCCTCTTTTGTGAAATGGGCCTAATACTATCCCTGTTATAGATTGATGAGGACCAATGAGATTAAGTATGTAAAGCACTCAGCATAGTTGGAAAATACTAAGTGTTCAACATACAGACGTCACTTTTATTATTAAAGTGGGCCCAATAAAACCCAATGGCATTTTCCACATATAAAAGCTCTCCCATACATGTCCTGACCTATGCTTTGTCTAATTTTGTGCTATTTGGTCTGGTTAGAGAATAGTTGTTATATTTCTCTTAAAATCTGTTTACTAAGCTAGAAAATACATCAGTCTCCCTAGTACTCTGTTAATCAGGAAGGTTTTGAATTTGATCTTTTTGGTATGAATAGTTTAAGATGTATTTTTACTCTGTTTTCACCATAAAATTGCAATTGCCTAGAAGGCCAGAGAAGCAAAATAAGTATGTTTCATACAGCAAAGTTTTTAAACTACCTCCTAGTCCCAGTAGCAATTTTACTAAAGTATCAAAATCAGAGAACTCACCTCTAGGCAAGCTCCTGCTATGCTTAGAGTGAATATCGGATTCAGACAACATTCTGTTTCCTTAGCCTTAGCAATTAATGCATACCAAAGAAATCCACATTTAATAGTTAATCTCGGGGCCGGGCACGGTGGCTCACGCCTGTAATCCCAGCACTTTGGGAGGCCGAGGCAGGTGGATCATGAGGTCAGGAGATCAAGACCATCCTGGCTAACACAGTGAAACCCTGTCTCTACTAAAAATACAAAAAATTAGCCGGGCGTGGTGGCGAGCGCCTGTAGTCCCAGCTACTCAGAAGGTTGAGGCAGGAGAATGGCGTGAACTCGGGAGGCAGAGCTTGCAGTAAGCCGAGATTGTGCCACTGCACTCCAGCCTGGGTGACAGAGCAAGACTATGTCTCAAAAAAAAAAAAAAAAGTTAATCTCTCAGAATTCAAAGGTATAGCTAAAATAATTACCTAGAAGAAAAGGGAGCCCTATTGACCATGCCAAAAATATCTCATTGTATCATCATGACAAATTTAAAAGTAATTCATAGAATTATTTCACCATTTACAGGTAATATCTGTTATTTGTTTCAGAGACTAAGTCACTAAAAAGTTCAAATCCAACACAAAGAGAAATCACTCACCTCTGGAGATTTCTGTATATTCTGGAATACGGCATAGGCAATAAGTGAACTTGAACCTATAACACTGAGAGATTTAGAAGATGATTGATCATTAAAGCAGGACAATGGAGTGCCATCATTTTTGTTATTAATTTTGGGTTTTTTTTTACAGTTTTATTGGCATAATTGATATAAAATAAACTGCATTAAAAAAATTTTTAGACACAGGGTCTTGCTATGTCAGCCAGGCTGGAATGCAGTGGTGCCCCTGTAGCTCAATGTAACCTTGAACTCCTGGGCCCCAGTGATCCTCCTGTCTCAGCCTCCTGAGTAGCTAGGACTATAGGTGTGCATCACCACAACTGGCTAATTATTTTATTTTTTGTAGAGACAGGGTCTTGCTATGTTTCCCAGGCTGGTCTCAAACTCCTGGCCTCATGTGATCTTCCCACTTTGGCCTCTCAAGCACTGAGATTACAGGTGTGGGCCACCATGCCCAGCCCTGCACATATTTTTTTTTTTAGAGACGGGGTCTCCTTCCGTCACCCGGGCTAGAGTACAGTTGTACAATCACAGCTCACTGCAGCCTCCAACTCCTGGGCTAAAGTGATCCTCCCACCTTAGCCTCCTGAATAGCTGAAACTACGGGTGTCTGCTACCATGCCCAGCTAATTTTTTAAAATTTTTTGTAGAGACAGGGTCTCGCTATGTTGCCCAGGCTGGTCTCAAACTCTTGGGCTCAGGCCATCCTCCTGCCTTGGCCTCCCAAAATGCTGGGATTACAAGCATGGGCCACCATATCCAGCCAATATTTTTAAACAAATATAGAATGCTTCACAAATTTGCATGTTCTCCTTATCCAGAGGCCATGCCAACCTTTTTTTTTTTTTTTTTTGATTTTTTTTGAGATAGGGTCTCGCTCTGTCAACCAGGCTGAAATGCAGTGGCGCAACCACAGCTCCTCCTGAGCAGATGGAACTACAGGCATATATCACCATGTCCAGCTATTTTTATGGGTTTTTTTTTTGTTTGTTTTGTTTTATTTTGGTTTTTTGTAGGGACAGGGTTTCACCACGTTGCCCAGGATGGTCTCAAACTCCTGAGCTCAAGCGATCTGCCCACCTCAGCCTCCCAAAGTGTTGGGATTACAGGTGTGAGCTCAGCCCTGCCAATTTTCTCTATGTCATTCCAATTTTTAGTATAGGTGCTGCTTAAGTAAGCACTTTGATATTGATTTTGCAATTGATCCTGTTGACCAGGTTGTCCACTGATGTTCAGATGTTATCCTTTAATCAATTTTTTGTTGTTATTGTTGTTAATGTTGTCATTTTATTAGTAAGAAAATATCAACATAATAAAGAATATCATTTCTCTTTAACTAAAGAGTAAAAGCAAATCTCCGAGGGGGAAATGTGGAAAACTACAGAATTGACGAATTTTGCTTATACTAGTTTAGTTATATGAGATTAAATAAACATACCTCAGAGTAGCCATGACAAATTGTATCCACTGTATTGCAGGAAGAACCTAAGTAAAACAAGGAAAAAAGAATAAAATCAAACCTTTTACACTGAATATTCAACCTAACTCTAAGTTCATTATTAACTATCTGTACAGCATGAATTTTTCTTCAAAGCCTAATCTCAAAACATACTATAAGCCTGAGAATGAGTCAAAAGGCTGAACAGGCCCCTGGAAAGACAAGGTGCTCCTTTTTTCCTCTCTTATTTCTATTTCTCTGGGAAATAGTATGATTTTTAAAAAAATAGAGATGTGGATTGAAAAATGACTAAATGAAAAAGGGAAGCTAGCTAGGCACTGTGGCTCATACCTGTAATCCCGACACTTTGAGAGGCTGAGGTAAGAGGACCACTTGAGGCCAGGAGTTTAAGAAAAAAGAAACCTGGGTGAGAAAACCAATAAAAGGAAGAACAAAATGGAGAGTGGGTAGAAAAAGTTAAATGTTGAGAGAGAATACAGAGATGTGTGGAAAGAATAGGTAACAGAAGAGACAAATACTAGAGTTCACTGATAGGTAGAAAGAGGAAAGATAGAATAGTAAAACAGAGAAACTGAAGAAAAGTTAGTAGTATGGAGAGAGAGATTGTGAGTGAAAAATGCAGAACAGGAAGGAAGAAAGGGAGAACACAAAGGAAGACAGGGAGAGCTTCTGACCTTACCAAGTCCCAACTGTCCTCCAGAATGCTAGCCTCTAGTGGAAAGGTCATAGGGACTTCAGTCCCAGCTACCCTTGAGCAGTCGATCCTTTCTAGTCAGGTTCTGAATCCTGAAGCTGTGAACAGGTGGCTCCACCCCTACCCCAGCTGGGCTCCTCCTATACTGAATCCTGCTCTGTACCTTGAAGGGAAGGAGAGAGGTAGTGACAAGTGGAGGAGAAAGCCAAGCAGAAAGAACAAAAACAGAAAGACGAGGTGACAGGGAAACAAAGTTGTAAGTGGCATTAGGAATTAAAAGGAGCAAGAGGCAGGAGTAATAAAAAGCAGACAGATACAGAAGGGGCAGGATTGAGAAAAAAAGAATGAGTCATAGTGAAAAGATAAATAGAGCTGCAATAGAGAAATGGAACTAAAAAAAGGGGTGGGGGGAGAAATAAATGAGATAGAAAGGAGGTCTCCCTAAAATTTGCCCTTGTTTAGAGACAGAAGCCTGTGATGGAAAAGAGAGATTGCCTATTCACTCAATTAATAAAGTTTTAGTAATACTAGTGAAAAGCTGAGGTGGTTATTAATGTTTGTCATAAATTACATTATTCATTAATACACTGATGCTTAAATGTCAACTTTGTGCAAAGCAGTGTGTTATGGAAGATATAAAAATAAATAAGATATAGACCCAGCCTTCTAACAGCTTATCATACAGTAGGAAAAATGGCCTGAATACCAAAAATTCAAATGATCTGCGCACAGCAAGAATATACCTACACAGAGTAGCATTCAAAGAGGATTTGGAAGAACTGATAAAATTTGGACAAAGACTGGAGGAAAAAAGAGAGCAGAAGGAAGACCATTCATTTATGTATCTTTCATCTAGCCATAATTTCATATAGTCTACAAAGCCTTATTGATAACAAATTAAATCACTTGAGTGGCTAGAGTAATTTAAATACATGACTAATTTATTCACATCAGGTTAAAATTACAGTCCAAAACAAAACAAAACAAAAAACAGCCAGATGCAATGTCATGCACCTGTGGTCCTGGCTACTTGGGAGGTGGAGGCAGAAGGGTCTCTTGAGGCCAGGAGTTTGAGGCTGCAGTGTGCTATCACTGTTCCTGTGAAAAGCCATTGCACTCCAACCTGGGCAGCATAGCAAAACACCATTTCTAAAACAAAATAAAACACGGCCAGGTGTGCTGGCCCACGCCTGTAATCCCAGAACTTTAGGAGGCCAAGTCGGGTGGATCACTTGAGGTCAGGAATTTCAAACCAGCCTGGCCAACATGGCAAAACCTTTCTCTACTAAAAATACAAATATAAACCAGGCGGGGTGGCATGCATCTGTAATCCCAGTTACTTGGGAGGCTGAAGCATGAGAATCACTTGAACCCAGGAGGCGGAGGTTGCAATGAGCCGAAATCATGACACTGCACTCCAGCCTGGATGACAGAGCGAGACTCCATCTCAAAATAAATAAACAAATAAATAAAAATAAAACAAAACAGAAACCAAACCAACCAAACAAAAAGATTATAGTCTATAGTGGAAGACCAGACATTGTTAAATAGAGGTTAAGTTATAATCACTTTGCTTAAATTGTTAGGTAAACAAATAAATAAAAATACCAGGAAATTTCTAGATCAGAAATCCCCAGCATAACGTCTTAGGAAGTATTTTAAGGCCTCTACTCATACATCTTACCTAATAAAGGTGAGGAGACTACTGACAGTTTCACCAAGTGATAAGAAAATGCTTTTAGACAAAGGACTGTTGTTTCAGTCAAGAACAAATCTCATGTTGTTCAGAGAACAGCCATGCCAAATTAGTCTGCTGCACTTCTTAGAATAATCAATGATGAATAACTTTTCTCTTTGGCGTTCTCTTCTAAAACATGTAGACCATCTACCAACATTTGGGGATTTACTTTTCAGTTTTTCTATCAAAATTAATCCCCTGCTTGCTGTATATTCAGCACTTTGTCCCTTTGAAGTCTCTTTGGAAACATAATCTTGCCATCTTCCTTTTCTAAAAGGGCTAACCCAAGCTCAAATGATGAAGGAGGTGATATTTATTTTCAGTTTTCCTTTATCTCTTTTTAGCAAACAGCTCCTTGCATGCCTGTGGTCCAGACTACTCAGCAGGCTGAGGCAGGAGGATCTCTTGAGGCTGAGAGGTCCAGGCTGCAGTGAGGTGTGTTTGCATCACTGCACTCACGCTCCAGCCTGGGCGACAGAGTGAAACCCTGTGTTAAAAAAAAAAAAAGGCTGGGAGGGGTGGCTCACGCCTGCAATCCCAACACTTTCGGAGGCCGAGGCGGGTGGATCACAAGGTCAGGAGTTGGAGACCAGCCTGGCCAAGATGGTGAAACCCCGTCTCTACTAAAAATACAAAAATTAGCTGGGTATGGTGGCGGGCGCCTGTAATCCCAGCTACTCGGGAGGCTGAGACAGAGAACTGCTTGAACCCGGGAGGCAGAAGTTGCAGTGAGCCAAGATCATGCCACCGCACTCCAGCCTGGATGACAGAGCAAGACTTCATCTCAAAAAAAAAGCTCCTTAGCAAGTTCAAACCTATCCCAGTTCTTCACTTACTGACTACTATATATTACATATCAATTGAAGTTAACACATATTCATAAAATTGCTATCATGAGCAAGTTACTCAAAGTCAAGAAAGACACTTGCCTTTGTAAAATATTTTTATTTAACCAAAAAGTTTTCTAACAATAACATTTAAAGATTTCTAGGGCCAGGCACAGTGGAGCACGCCTGTAATCCCAGCACTTTGGGAGGCTGAGGTGGATCACCTGAGGTCAGGAATTCGAGACCAGCCTGACCAACATGGTGAAATCCCATCTCTACTAAATACAAATAATTAGCCAGGCATGGTGGCGGGTGCCCGTAATGCCAGCTACACAGGAGGCTGAGGCAGAAGAATTGCTTGAACCCAGGAGGCGGAGGTCGCAGTGAGCCAAGATCACACCATTGCACTCCAGCCTGGGCAACAAGAGCGAAACTCCATCTCAAAAAAAAAAAAAAAAAAAAAGATTTCTAGTAATAACAGCTACCAATTATGAAATGCTTTTGAATTGTATCTTAGTAAAATTATTGCCAATAAAATGAAGTTTGGAACAAAAGCAAGGAAGGAAATGCCCAGTGCTAGAATTCATGGTGTAATGATTAATGGATATGTTTCTGTCTGACTAAAAAGGATAATACTCAGAATATAAAGTATAAAACAAACATTGTAAGAGGGAACTGAAGATAAAGATTGTAAGAGAGCACCTGACTACTCTAAATCCACCACTCCTGGCCTGAACAAATTACACTCCAGAATTCTGATAAAACTTGCCAGTTAACCCAATAAACCATTTGAGAAAAATTTGAGAGTTCATGTAAAAATGGGAAACTTGCTAGAAACCTGGTGATAACTAAATTAAAGGCAAAAAGATGTGACATCTGCAAACCAAACCATATGTCAAGGATCTTAGTATTGATCCCAAATAAGATTCTAGAATGAATCGTCCAAAAGATGTGTTTGCAAACAATTAGAAAAAAAAAAGTAACTGCTAAATCAGCATGGGTTTACTTAAAAAAAAAAAAAAAAAAAAAAAAAAAGGCTGGGTGCAGTGGTCACACCTATAATCTCAACACTTTGGGAGGTCAAGGCAGGAAGGATCACCTGAGCTCAGGAGGTCAAGATCAGCCCAGACAACATAATAAAACCCTGTCTCTACAAAAAGTACAAAAATCAGTCAGGCATGGTGGCACATGCCTATAGTCCTAGCTACTATAAAGGCTGAGATAGGAGAACTGTTTGAGCCCAGGAGTTTGAGGCTGCAGTGAATCATGATTGCACCACTACACTCCAGCCTGGGCAACAGAGGGAGAACCTGTCTCAAAAATATATATATAATAATAATAATGCCAGACTAACCCGTTCTCTTTTTGGATAGAATTACTAGACATATATCTGAAATTCTGACAAAGCATTTGGTGAGACACTTCATGCAATAAAAATTAGAAAACAGGCCAGGTGCAGTGGCTCACGCCTATAATCCCAGCACTTTGGGAGGCTGAGACAGGCAGATCATCTGAGGTCAGGAGTTCAAGATCAGCCTGGCCAACATGGAGAAACCCCATCTTTAGTAAAAATACAAAAATTAGCCAGATGTGGTGGCACACTTCTGTAATCCCAGCTACCATGGAAGCTGAGGCAGAAGAATTGCTTGGACCCAGGAGGCAGAGGTTGCAGTGAGCCGAGATCACACCATTACACTCCAGCTTGGGTGACAGAGTGAGACTCCATCTCAAAAAAAAAAAAAAAAAAAAAAAGCCGGGCGCGGTGGCTCACGCCTGTAATCCCACCACTTTGGGAGGCCGAGGCGGACGGATCACGAGGTCAGGAGATCAAGACCATCCTGGCTATCACAGTGAAACCCCATCTCTACTAAAAATACAAAAAATTAGCCGGGCGAGGTGGCGGGCACCTGTAGTCCCAGCTACTCGGGAGGCTGAGGCAGGAGAATGGTGTGAAGCCCGGGGGACGGAGCCTGCAGTGAGGCGAGATCGTACCACTGCACTCCAGCCTGGGCGACAGTGAGACTCTGTCTCAAAAAAAAAAATTAGAAAATATAGCCTGGATATGATGATTCATGCTGTAATCATAGTTACTTAGGAGACCTAAGCCCAGGAGTTCGAGGCTTCAGTGAGTTACAATCACACCACTGCACTCCAGCCTGGGTGACACGGTAAGATCCCGTCTCTACAAAAAATAAAGTAAAAAATTACCCAGGTATGGTGGTACATGCCTGTAGCCCTAGCAACTCAGGAGGCTGAGGTGGGAGGATAACTTGAGTTTGAGGTTACAAAGAGTTATGATCACACCACATAATGAGACCCTGTCTCTTAAAAAGAAAAAAGAAAAATATATAGACAAAGTAGAAGCATAATTAAGGTCATTTATTGCACAAATAAACCTAATGGAATGCCACGTAATTGATTAATATTAACTTAGCAATGACTTCTATTGATATGAACCAGAATTCTGACTTGGCACTGTTCTGTAAAACACTTCCATCAATGACTTGAAATAAAACATAGTGAGCATATTTATCAAATGAGTATTACACACCTATTGTTGCATAACAATTTTCTACAAATTTGGTGGCTTAAAATACACATTTATTATCTCACAGCTTCTGTGGGTCAGAAGTCCATAGCATGGCTTAACTGGGTCCTCTGCTTCAGGGTCTCTCAAAAGGATATAATCAAGATATTGGCCACAGGTAGAGCCTCCCTCATTTGAAGGCTCAAATAGGGAAGAATCTGGTTCCAAGCTCATGTCATTGTTGTAATTCAGTTCTATGAGGGCTGTTAGACTGAGGGCCTCAGTTCTTAGCTGTTACCAAAAGGCTTCACTCAGTTCCTTGCCATGTGGACTTCTGCAAGAGGTTCTCCTAGAAAGATGGAAGGTACAGTCTTACGTAACCAAATCACTGAAGCAAGATCCCATCACCTTTCCCATATTGTTTTGGTCATAGATCTTACTAAGGGATTATACAAGAACACGAATATCCAGAGGCAGGGATCATTGGAGGCTATCTTAGAGTCTGCCTACCACTGTGTATTCCTCCAACATGCAAGCATTTTTCCACTTTAGATCATTTGCAATAGTTGTTTCCTCTGTCTTTCCTCCAGATAATCACAACGGGCTCCTTCTCATCCTTCAAGTATCAGCTCAAATATCATCTCTGAAATGTAACGTTTATCAAATATCCAAGTATCTTGGTATGTTGCAAGGATATTTGGGATATTATCTAATTTTTTTTTTTTGAGACAGAGTCTCGCTCTGTTGCCCAGGCTGGAGTGCAGTGGTGCAATCTCAGCTCACTGCAACTCCCACCTCCTGGGTTTAAGCAATTCTCCTGTGTCAGCCTCCTAAGTAGCTGGGACTACAGGTGCCGGCCGCCACACCTGGCTAATTTTTGCATTTTTAGTAGAGACAGGGTTTTACCATGTTGGCCAGGCTGGTCTCAAACTCCTGACCTCAAGTGATCCACCTGCCTTGGCCTCCCAAAGTGCTGGGATTACAGGCATGGGCCACTGCACCTGGCCTACTATCTAAATTATTACACAAGATTATTTTGGATATCTGGAGATACAATATCTCCAGTACCTAAAACAGTGCTTAGAATAGGCATTCAGTATTTCTTGAATATTCACTCAACATATACCAAAGTTGTGAGGAATGACAGACTTAAGATCTAAAAAGATCTAAACACTTCAGAATAATGAGTTTTATTAAATAAAAGTTAATAGAAATAAATGTTAAGTATACTGTACTTGGGTCTAAAAAACCAACAGGGCAGAGACTAAGATGAAGAATGTAACAATTATCTTATTTTAAAAATCTTAAGTGGTACTATCCAATAGAAACATAATGTGAGTCACATATGTAATCTTAAATTTTCTAAAAGCAACATAAAAAAGCAAGAAGAAATAGGTGAAATTGTTTTTTTGAGTCAGGGTCTCACTCTGTCATTCTTGCTTAATTATAATGCTGCAATCATAGCTCACTGCAGCTTCAAACGTCTGGGCCCAGGAGATCCTCCCACCTCTGCCTCCCAAGTAGCTAGGAATGCGGGTGTCTCCCACCATGCCTGGCTGATTTTTAAATCTGTTGTAGAGATGAGGTATTGCTGTGTTGACCAGGCTGGTCTCAAGTTATCCTCTAGCCTTGGCCTCCCAAAGTGTTGGGATTACAGGCATGAGCCACCGCGCCTGGCTGAAATTAATTTTAATAATACATTTATTGGCTGGGTGGGGTGGCTCACACCTGTAGTCCCAGAACTTTGGGAGGCCAAGGTAAGCAAATCGCTTGAGCTCAGGAGTTCAAGACCAGACAATATGGTGAAACCCCATTACAAAACAATACAAAAATGAGCTGGGCTTGGTGTCATGTGCCTTTGGTCCCAGCTACTCAGGAGGCTGAGGCAGGAGGTTCGCTTGACCCCAGAGGTGGGGGATGGGGGTGAGGCAGAGGTTGAAGTGAGCCAAGATCGGGCCACTGCATGCCAACCTGGGTGACAGTGAGATCCTGTCTCAAAAAATAATACATTTAACCGAAGTATCCAAATTATCATCACTGCAATGTGTAATCAATGTAAGTACGTCATTGAGATATTTTACATCTTTAATTTTGTACTTTGAAATTCAGTGGGTAGTTACACTTCCATTGTCTCAACTTGGATTGGGTACATTTCAAAAGTTCAGTGGGTACATTTCGAAAGTTCAGTAGCTACATGAATTATTATAAATGGCATTTTTATTTAGACAGCTTTTACAACTAGGTTATGGAGGCTGTTGCATTTGGATTTTATCCTGCAGAAGTGCCATTATAAATTCCTGAGCGTTATAAAGCCTTTAGTGAGTACATAGTTTATGCCGGGCACCACTCTCAATGCTTCATATGCATTAACTAATTACATCTACTCACAATCCTATGAAGTATTATTATTATCCTCATTTTACATGATAAAATTGTGAGTATTAACATGATGGCAATATACAGGACTAAAAGATGAGACTGACAAGAGTTAGGTTATTTTTATTTACTTATTTATATCCCTCTTTGACCTAGATAATATTTCAGGTCATTTAAAAAGTACATAAATAAGACTAAATAACATGATTTGAAAGTGGGACAAAAGAAGGAACATTTCTGCTGATGTGACTTGATTCCTGAATGTTAAACTCTGAGTTTTTAAATGTTATTTTATTGTAAAAACAATATTAACATAATAGAAATCCAAAGTAAAAAGTTTCCTGTAGTCCTATTATCTCGCTAAAACAATGATTTAATTCTTGCCTATATGCATATTCCATTTTTACAAATTTGCAGTAACTACAGCTAGTATTTTACATTCTATACTTTTTTCTCAGCATTATGCCATAATTTTTTCCTTTTATTAGTCTTATGTGCTTTCTCTTCACTCCCTCAGACTGTAACCAATGTTAAATCCTAGTGTATTTCTCCATATTTTTTCTCTATGCTCATCAATACACATCCAAATATATACACACATATATGGCAAGGGGTTTTGTTGAGGTGGCAGGGTTTTTAAAAATGGGATCATATGTTTCTGTACACACTGCTTTCACACTATGTCACAGATATCTTTCTGCTTTAATAGAAATAGTTCTAATCCATTTTGATTGCTACATAATATTCCACATAAATTTATCCAACAATTCCTTTAATGATGGACATGTAGATTATTTTTGTTTTCTGCAAACAATGCTGCAATAAACATCCCAACACATATAACCTCCTTCTGTGCTGATTTGTTGTTGTTGTTGTTAGAGACAAGGTCTCATTATGTTGCCCAGGCTGGTCTCGAACTCCTGGGCTCAAGGGTCCTCCCACCTCAGCCTCCTGAGTAGCTGGGACCACAGGTGTGTGCCACCACGTCTAGCTAAAAGTTGTTTAAATTGCTTGTAGAGATGGGGTCTCCTTATGTTGTCCACGCTGGTTTTGACCTCCTGGGCTCAGGCATATTCCTGCCTCAGCCTCCTAAACTGCTGGGATTACAGGTGCAAGGCACTGCACCTGGCCTTAATCCCATTTTTTCCATGAACTTTTTTAAGTCCCCTTGCATATGGTCCAAGAAGGGAATGTAAAAAGAGCCAAAAGTATTTTGAGACACAGACATGGAATAGTTTCTCTTTCAGACAAAAAATAAAAATCCAACCCTCACAGGAAAAAGATAATAAGCAAAAGCCAACTAAGCAAATTATATAGTCTGTTACAAGTTGAAAGCACTATGGAGAAAAAAACAATAAGGGGAAAGGAGATGGAAAGCAGGGCAGTCAGGGAGAAGCAATTTTTAAAAGATCGTCAGGATAGGTCTCAGTAGGAGGTGAGGTTTGAGCAAAGACTTGAGGGAAGTCAAGTAGTCAGCCATGTGGATATCCTAAAAGAAGGTGTTCCAGAAACAGAAAATACAAAGGTCTTGAGGTAGGGACATGCATTGTGTATACCGGGAATAGCAAAGAGGTCAGTGAAACTGGGGCCTCATTGGCTTAAGGACAGAAAAATGGGAGTTTATGTATTAACTGCCTCAGCCGATCATGCTATTTTTCTTCCTCTTCACTCCAGTTGCTATGCTAAGTCTTGTGGACACTCATGCAACATGCCCCCTCCTCTTCACCTCCATACAACACCCAGGGTGACCCTTTTGATTTTCCACATCAGTGTCAACTGTGGGATTTTATGACTTCCAAAATATGCCAGAACTATACTCAGTTTATTTTTGTAGACATCATCAAGGTCCTGAGGCCAAAAATCTAATTATTATTATTATTTTTTTGAGACGGAGCTTCACTCGTTGCCCAGGCTGGAGTGCAATGGCACAATCTCGGCTCACTGCAACCTCTGCCTCCCAGATTCAAGCAATTCTCCTGCCTCAGCCTCCTGAGTAGCTGGGATTGCAGGTGCCCGCCACTGCACCCAGCTAATTTTTGTATTTTTAGTAGAGACAGCGTTTCACCATGTTGGCCAGTCTGGTCTCGAACTTCTGACCTCAGGTGATCCACCTGCCTTGGCCTCCCAAAGTGCTAGGATTACAGGTGTGAGCCACCGCGCCCAGCCCAAAAATCTAATTATATCTTAAGACAACTGACTAGGACCAGAGCGCTATTCAAAGGAAGGACTGGGACAATTACTTTAGCAGTTTATAGCAAAAGTGCCAATTTTTCCTTTCCCTATTCAATCAATCCACTTCCCTCACTTCTATAAAACCTACTTCTAGGCTGGGAGTGGTGGCTCACACCTGTAATCCCAGCACTTTGGGAGGCCGAGGCAGGTGGATCATTTGAGGTCAGGAGTTCAAGATGAGCCTGGCCAACATGGTGAAACCCCATCTCTACTAAAAATAAAAAATAAAAAAAATTAGCCAGGTGTGGTGGCAGATGTCTGTAATCCCAGCTACTCAGGAGGCTGAGGTAGAAAAATCACTTGAACCCAGGAGGTGGAGGTTGCAGCGAGCTGAGATCAGGCCTCTGAACTCCAGCCTGAGTGACCAAGTGACTCTGTCTCAAAAAAACTTAGAAAAATTAAAAAAAAAATCTACTTCTAAACCATGACTAGAAAGTCACTGCTGATCAATTCTACTAACTAGGTATAACCAAAGTTATTTATACTGAGAAGTGAATAATTTTAGAAGTTTAATTGTTTTATAAAGAAATTTTAAAACTCTCTTTTTTTTCTTTTTTGAGACGGAGTCTCGCTGTCGCCCAGGCTGGAGTGCAGTGGCGCGATCTCCACTCACTGCAAGCTCCGCCTCCTGGGTTCACACCATTCTCCTGCCTCAGCCTCCCGACTAGCTGGGACTACAGGCGCCCGCCACCACGCCCAGCTAATTTTTTTTTTTTGTATTTTTAGTAGAGACGGGGTTTCACCATGGTCTCGATCTCCTGACCTCGTGATCCAACCGCCTCGGCCTCCCAAAGTGCTGGGATTACAGGCGTGAGACACCGCGCCCGGCCTTAAAACTATTAATAGCTCCATATAGACTACAGAACAGAACATTCTTAGTTTGACTTCAAGATTCCCCCCTATCTGGGCTTAAAACTGTTTTACTATCTCCTGTTTGGAGAACTCCCTCCAACCAAGACAGTCATTCTCCCAAAGCATCATGTTCATTCCCGTATCTGCTCCTTTTCCACTTGTTCTCTAAAATGTTCTTTCTTCCAAGGCTTAACTCTATTTCCACCAATTACATAAAGCCTTGTTTCACCACCTCAGTTCATCGTTTTCTCCTCTTTTAATTTCTATCGCTTGTCTTGTAGCTCATAGTGTTACGGGATCTTTGGGGTGTCCATTTTCTGGCCGGAAACCTCTGTGGCCACAGTGCCTTTGCCCGAGTTCTTGTCCTGCATCCAGGAAGAATGAGGTACGTGGACAATGAAGGGTGAACAAGACAAAGATGAGCTTTATTGAGTGTTACAACAGCTCAGAGGAGACCAGCTGTGGGTAGTTCCTCTCTGTAGGCAGGTCATTCATCAAGTATTCAGTTCTCAGTAGAGAGGAGGCCCTGGAGAAGATGGCTCCTCTCTGCAACTGAACCTCCTGATGTCTGCAGCTCTCAGAAGAGAGGAGGCCCTGGAGAGGGTGGCTCTTCTCTGCCCACAGGTTGTCTCTGCAGCTGTCAGCAGGCAGGGTAGGTCCTTTCTGCAACTGGTTGTTCCATCATCTCCAACTATCAGCAGAGAGGGTAGCTCCTCTCTTAGGCTTGTTGACCCATAGGTCTCTGCCCTCTTGGTCCTCTGGCAGTCCTCTGCCCTGCTCTGGCTGAGCCCAGGGCTTATATGGACCTCCGAGGGGAGGAAGTACATGTCGACTGGTCCATGGGCAGGCCAGAAGATGCACCACGAGTCCCTACTCCAGTCTGCAGGACTGGCAGCCTGGACCCGTCTTCAGGCCCTCCCTGACCTGAAGGTGGGGTCTTACTGGGGACTCACCCCCTTCTACCCAGGAATCAATCTGCCTCCCATTGCCATTCTTGGCCCCAAGCCTGCTCTGAGATTGGAGCAGGCCCTGGGAGCAGAGAGAGGCCAGGCGGTGGGAGCAGACACTCCTGAACCTGCAGGGATTGCGATAGGGTGTCTTGCTGGTCTCCCAAGGGTGCAGACTGCAGAGATGCCCAGGTCCTCCACCTGGGAGGGCAGCCACAATGGCACCAGGGGCTCCTGCCTCAACTCAGAAGGGGTGGGTCTCCCACAGGCTCCATGGAGTGTGCAGCCCCAGTCACGCCTCCCTGCTGCAGCTGGCTGCCATCAGTAGGGCAAACTCAAAATTTTTCTTAACTTCCACACACACACACACACACACACACACACACACACAAACACACACACTCCCTCTTTCAAAATTTATATCCAATCAAACTGGTTGTCCATGATTGGATCCTGTTATCACTGATGACTATTTATACACATACATTTTGGATACATACAATGGTTAATTACAGCTGTAAGTCCCTTACAATGCATTGTATATGTTCTCTTACTCTTACATGCATTTGTTCATCAAATCTTGTGAATTCTACCCTTTAAAAGTTTGTCAATTCCATCCATACTTCTTCAGCCCTATTATGTCCTACTGCATGACCTTAACCTCTTCCAACTAGACTACTGCCATACCACATTAATTGGCTTCAGTCCGGTCTTCTCAATTCCAATCCATTCCCTTCATTCCTGAGTAATGTTTTTGTTTTGAGACAGAGTCTTGCTCTGTTGCCCAGACTGGAGTGCAGTGGCAGCAATCAGGGCTGACTGCAGCCTGGACCTCTCAGGTCCAAGTGATCCTGCTGCCTCAGCCTCCCAAGTACCTGGGACCACAGGCACGCACCACCACGCATGGCTAATTTTTTCTACTTATTGTAAAGACAAAGTTTCATTACGTTGCCCAGGTTGACCTGGGTGCTGTTTCTACACACAAATCTAACCTTCTCTCCTGGTTAAAACTTCTGGTGACTCCAAACCCTTTAGCTTGGTGAGACCCTTTCGAATCCGCCCAATGGAAGCTCAGTAATAATCAATCAAAATAAAAAAGAGCGGCAGCAGCTGCTGCGCCAGTTCGCCTTTACACAGATTCATCTCAACCAGTTCCCCAACATGCCTGTGCATAATTTTCCCATTGTTAGAAATGCCCTGTTTCTCTTTGCCTCATGAACGCCCCCTCTTATTTCAAGGTCCAGCTCAAAAGTCACCTCCTGTCTACAATTCCCTCTGATGCTCCTGAGCAGGGATGGCTGAATCTCTGTCTCTTTACAATAAGCAAATAGTCTTTTTTTTCTTTCTTTTTGAGACCGAGTCTCGCTCTGTCACCTAGGCTGAATGAAGTGCAATGGCGCAATCTCGGCTCACCCCAACCTCTACCTCCTGGGTTCGTGCAATTCTCCTGCCTCAGCCTCCTGAGTAGCTGGGATTACAGGCACGCGCCACCACACTCACCTGATTTTTGTATTTTTAGTAGAGACGGGGTTTCACCATGTTGGCCAGGCTGGTCTCGAACTCCTGACCTCAGGTAATCCACCTCCCTCGGCCTCCCGAAGTGCTGGGATTACAGGCGTGAGTCAACGCGCCCAGCCAGAATAATATTTTACAGCAATTACACTACACTGTTTAGATCATTATTCCTATGCCGCCTCCTCCCCCAACAAAGTGCGTGCCTTCAGCACAGAACTGTCTTGTTTCTGCTTATTCCGTAGCCCGGTAGGCAAAGCCAGGGTCTGGCACAAGCCAGGGACCGAGTGACTACCTGCGGAACAGAATTATGAGAATTGCGTCTGGGGTTCCTGGAGGGTGGGCGTTGGCTGGGCGGATCCCAGGAGCCTGGCGTCTCCCAGGGGAGGCGCTCACCTCAGAGCGGGCCTAAGAGGGCCCTGCCCGCCACACTGACCGCCGAGCCTGGCCAAGAAGCTCAGGGAAGCCGCGGAGCCACTGCCCGCCTGGGTCAGGGCGGTGACGGAGCCTGACTGAGAATAACGGCTGAACTTGACTAACAGACTGACCGAGGGTTGGAGCGGGTTCCAACCAACTGGCTGACGGCCCAAAGGCAGGAAGAAAGGATGGTAGGCCTTGTCATCTTCGAAGGAGAGGAAGGACAGCAAAGGAATTGCTGTAGCGTCCCCAGAAGCGCTTCGCGCTTCCACTCAAACGGAGCAGAAAGAGAACTGGGCGGACCCACCGGGAGACTCGGCGAGTGCGCGCGCGCAGCAGCCCATTTTCCCGTCCCCAACGTGGCCCCGCCCTTTTACCCAGGCCCTACGCGAGCTTCGCCGAGTACGCGTGCGCAGCAGCTTCTCCGCCCCCGCCCCCCACGTGGCCCCACCCTCTCACCCTAGACAGAAGGGAGCCTCCTGGGGTGTCCACGTGAGCGCGCGTGAGTCCGCCTCCCCAGTCACGTGACTGCTGACTCGGTGCGTTCTCCACTACCGCTTACCTACCTCCCGCTCCCGGAACCCGGCGATATGGCTGCCGCTGTGCCCCGCGCCGCGTGTCTCTCCCCGCTGCTTCCCCTTCTCCTGGGATTCCTGCTCCTCTCCGCTCCGCATGGCGGCAGCGGCCTGCACACCAAGGGCGCCCTTCCCCTGGATACGGTCACTTTTTACAAGGTAACAGGGGCGGGGGACGTCGCGCGCAGGTGCCGCCGGGGCGCCCGGAAGAGCGCGCGCCTATGGGGAGACGCTGGATTCCGGGAGCTGACGGGAGGTGGTCTAGTAGCAACGGTCCCAGGGCTTCCCGGCGTCCCAAAAGCCTAGTGGACTCTGAGCGGGGGAATGTTATGATCACCGGGCATGCACGCTACAGGGCCCCGGCGCACCCTTGCTTTTGCAGCATTTATACTTGCATCCTCCCTTGCAAAGATGCAGCCGAGGGAACTGGGTGCCCCTTCCCTTCACCTATGGGGAGAGAGCGGTTCCTGGCGAGATCCAACCCTCGAGTCCCAAGTGGGAGAACCGGAGGGCGGTGCGAGGTCGACGCCACCGGGCTCCCGGCTGTGGAAGCTGGGAGGAGTTGGCGGGGAAAAATGCAAGCGCGTTAGCCTGCATGTCCGCGCCCCTCTTCCCCAGGGGTGGATTGCAGCCTGCTTTGCAGTATGCAAACAATGATCAGATATCATACATCTTGAATAGTGCAAGCGTGAAGAATAAGCTTCAGTTCAGCCACCCTGTAAAGCAGGGGTCCCAACCACCAGGCCCGTCGGTGGCCTGTTAGAAACCGGACCGCACAGCAGGAGGTGAGCGGCCGGAGCACTACAGCCTGAGCTCCACCTCCTGTCACATCAGCTGCGGCATTAGATTCTCATAGGAGCACGACCTTTATTGTGAACTGAGCATGTGAGGGATCCAGGTTGTGTGCTTCTTACGAGAATCTAACTAACGCCTGATGATCTGAGGTGAAACAGGTTCATGTCGAAAACACCCAACCCCCCACCCCCCACCCTCGTGGAAAAATTGTCTTCCATGAAACCAGTCCTTGGTGCCAAAAAGGTTGGGGATAGCTGTTGTAGGAAACATCTTAGGTTTGGCAACAAAATGAATAAAATTGGGTCAAGGCATGGAAGAATTTGCCACTACCTCTGCCCTTCCCCCCTTCCATTTTTGCAGAATTAGGGATCCTGGCCTGGGTAAATGGACGGTTGGAAATGGTGGCTGAATGCAACACCGCAGTCCCAGTCCCCTCCTCTTGCACCTGTCTTCACCCACGAGCAGCTTTTAACTTCCTCTAGGAGATGGGCAAGCTTAGTGTTGCGAGAGAGCCAGTAATTTCATTTTCAAGTTTTGTACTCATTGTGAGGAAGTGAAACCAAGAAGTAATTGTATCCAGTGGTTGAAGTCTCCTATTTTCAAGCGTTCCCTGTCGTGGATTTGGCACTTGTAGCTCATTCAAGGCAAAGTTTCAAGAATTTAAAAGTGTAGGCCGGGCGTAATGGCTCACGCCTGTAATCCCAGCACTTTGGGAGGCCGAGGCGGGTGGATCACCTGAGGGTCAGGAGTTTGAGACCAGCCTGACCAACAAGGTGAAACCCCATCCCTACTAAAAATACAAAAACTAGCTGGGCGTAGTGGCGGACACCTGTAGTCCCAGCTCCTCGGGAGGCTGAGACAGGAGAATTGCTTGAACCCAGGAGGCGGAGGTTGCAGTGAGCCAAGATCATGCCACTGCACTCCAGCCTGGGTGACAGAGCAAATACTCCGTCTCAAAAAAAAAAAAAAAAAAGTGTGGGCCAGGTGTGGTGGCTCATACCTGTAATCCCGGCACTTTGGGAGGCTGAGGCGGGTGGATCACTTGAGTTCAGGAGTTGGAGACCAGCCTGGCCAACATGGTGAAACCCTGTCTCTACTAAAAATACAAAAATTAGCTGGGCGTGGTGGCGGGCGCCTGTAATCCCAGCTGCTCGGGAGGCTGAGGCAGGAGAATTGCTTGAACCTGGGAGGCAGGGGTTGCAGTAAGCCATCATCATGCCATCGTACTCCAGCCTGGGCAACAAGAGCGAAACTCTGTCTCAAAAAAAAGAAAAAAAAAATGGTGTAGGTGTGGCTGATTGGTTGTCAGGCACACTCAGACACACCCTACAGCACCCTATGCTTTGGGGGCCTTTATTGGCAAAATGACACCCCTACCCCACCCTGCTCCATGGGAATCAGATAATATCACAGAACAAGTGTGACCCAAAGGGAAACTTTGCGCCGTAAAGCTAACAGTGTTTTCTACTATTACCACCCTAGTCTAGGTCAACATTACAAATAGCCTCTTCTCTGGTCTCCCTGCTTCCACTCTTGAGTCTCCACACAGTAGCCTAAATCCTGTATGACCTGACTCCTGGCTTCCCTCTCATCTCCCAACCATTCTCCTCCTGTCTTTTGAATATTCCTTGCTCTTTATTGCCTTAGGATGTGTTGCACTAGTTGTTCCTTGTAACTGGAATATTCTCTGCCCAAACTTTGAAAGGCTAGTTAGTTACTTCTCATCATTCAGGCTTAGGTTAAGTGTTTCCTCCTTAGAGTTCTTCCTTGATTTATCTTCTCCCCAGTCTAAAGTGCCATTCACATTAATCTGTTTTATTTCTCCATACAGCACTCATCACTGATTTTTAAAAAATCTATTTTGCCATCTTTCTCTCTCACTGGAATATTATGTGCTCATGAAGAAGCTCCTTGTCTATTTTGTTCCTGGTCATCTGCACTGCATAGCAGATTACCTGTCTCATAGAAGGTGCACAATGACTAATTTGTTGCATGAATGAACAAACGTTTTCTCCAGTCTCTTCAAATCTTCTCTTCCATCACCATTGAACCAAAGGGAAATGTACTAGTGTTTTGTCTGGCAGCCTTGTTCCATGCTTTGCCTTTCAGTGATTTCCAATATCTTTTTTTGTTGTTGTTTTTTTCCTTTCACCATCACTGGAATGTTAGCTTCATGAACTAAGAGATGCCATTTTGTTCCCTGCTGTGTTCACTTAGTATGGTGCCTGGCACATGATAGGCCCTTAGTAACTTTTTACTCAATGAACGAATGAATGAATAATGAACTTATCTATACTTTAAAGCAGTGAGTTGCCTGATTATAGGTAATGGTAGAGCTGATTCCCACCAGCCCGTTGGACACCAAGGGCTGGTAGGAAGTAGATGAGGAAAATAGATTTCTAAAGCTATCATTAAGAGATAACAGACCACTTCGGGAGGCCGAGGCCGGTGGATCACGAGGTCAGGAGACTGAGACCATCCTGGCTAACACGGTGAAACCCTGTCTCTACTAAAAATACAAAAAAATTAGCTAGGCGTGGTGGCAGGCGCCTGTAGTCCCAGCTACTTGGGAGGCTGAGGCAGGAGAATGGCATGAACACAGGAGGCGGAGCTTGCAGAGAGCTGAGATGGCACCACTGCACTTGAGCCTGGGCGACAGAGCGAGACTCCGCCTCAAAAAAAAATAAAAAATAAAAAATAACAGACTAAGATAACAAGAGAAAATTCTTTATGCAAATGTTTGCCATTCAAAACCATTCTGCCTTACCCTTGAAACTAAGAATGGTGAAAGTAAAAGGTGGAGATCTCTGAATTCTATTTTAATGTTAGACCACTGTATAATTATTAATATTATTCCATAATACAAGTGCAGGCCCTTGACAATAGGTATCCCGTGTTGTGCTTTTTAAACATTCTCCCCTTCCCCAACATGTAGCTCTGCTACAAAGCCTGTCAGAGTATTGTTCATTCATCAAGTATTTTCAGAACATCTGCCACATTCCAGGCACTGTTGGGCACTAGGGATACAGCAGAAAACACGTCAGACAAGGTCCTTATTTTCATAAATGTATATTCTAGTGGAGAGGATGGAAAACAAGCAAATAAGGATTTCAGGGAGTGAGTAATGCGCTGAAGAAAATACAGCGGGGTAATGATACCAGGGTATGATGAAAATGAAGCCATATTAGATGGTCTGATTGGAGGAGTCCCCAGTAGCAGGGGACATTTGAACTGAGCCTTGAATGATAAAGAGATAACCATGAAAAGAAGTGGGAAAGGACATTCCAGCCAGCAGAGAGCAAATGAAAAAGCTCTGAATGGGAATAAGTTTCATGTGCTGAACTGAAATAAGGCCAGTTGGGCCAGAGGGATGTGATCTCATTTGTATTTTAAGTCTCCTGCTTTTAGGCCCCCAGAGCTCAGGCTTTTTGGCATTTAAAGATGACCTGTTCTGGTGTCTTCTCCTCCCTCCTCTGTGTCCCTAAACAGTGTTAAATATTTTTAAAAACCAAGAGGACATCAGTACACAGTAAAGGACAAAGACTAATGAGAACATTGTATCTTTTTTTTTTTTTTTTTTTGAGATGGAGTTTCACTCTTGTTGCCCAGGTTGGAGTGCAATGGCGCAATCTCGGCTCACTGCAACCTCCGCCTCCCGGGTTCAAGCAATTTTTCTGCCTCAGCCTCCCGAGTAGCTGGGATTACAGGTGCCTGCCACCACACCCAGCTAATTTTTCTATTTTTAGTGGAGACGGGGTTTCACCACGTTGGCCAGGCTGGTCTCCCAACTCCTGACCCCAGGTGATCCACCCACCTCAGCCTCCCGAAGTTCTGGGATTACAGGCGTGAGCCACTGCGCCCGGCCCAGAACATTGTATCTTTGCCTTCAGCCAGAATTATGTCAGCTTGACATAAATTTTTTTTTCTTTTTAGAGAAAGAGAGAGAGAGAGAGAGATGGGGTCTCACTCTGTTACACAGGTTGGATTGCAGTGGTGCAATCATAGCTCACTGTAACCTCTAACTCCTAGGCGCAAGTGATTTTCCACCTCAGCCTCCTGAGTAGTTTAGCTGGGAATACAGGTGTGTGCCACCATGCCTGGCTAATTTTTTTTTTTTAAAGCCAGCTATGTTGCCCAGGCTGGTCTTGAACTTCTGGCCCCACGTGATCCTCCCACTTCAGCCCCGCAAAGTGTTGAGATTACAGGTGTGAGCCACCATGCTCAGCCTTGACATGATTTTTTTTTTTTTTTTTTTTTTGAGACAGAGTCTTGCTCTGTGTCCCAGCTGGAGTGCAGTGGCATGATCTCAGCTCACTGCAACATCCACCTCCTGGGTTCAAGCAGTTCTCTGCCTCAGCCTCCGAGTAGCTGGGATTACAGGCGCCCGCCACCACGCCCAGCTAATTTTTTTGTATTTTTTAGTAGAGACAGGGTTTCACCATCTTGGCCAGGCTGGTCTTGAACTCCTGACCTTGTGATCCACCCGCCTCGGCCTCCCAAAGTGCTAGGATTACAGGCGTGAGCCACCGTGCCCGGCCTTGACATGATTATTTACAGTGATTGCCTGTGATGAAAAAACTTGATGATAGGGGTCACTTGGATTAGGAAAACAAAAAGTTGATGGAAGTGAGGAAGACAGTGTTACCCTAAGGTGGCTTGTTAGATAAAACTTGTGCATTGGGAGAAACCATTAAAAGAAGTCCTTGGCTTCTTCAGTAAGTTAAATGTAGACTTAGCATATGACCGCCACAGTTCCACTTGTATATATACCCAAAAGAGTGGAATACAGGTGTTCAAACAAAACGTGTTATGTGGACGTTCATAGCAGCACTATTGACAGTAGCCAAAAGGTGGAAACAACCCAAACATTCAGCTGATGAGTGAATAAACAAAACGTGGTCTATCCGTACAGTATAATATTTATTTGGCCATAAAAAGTAACAATGTACCAATACATGGTACAACATGAACAAACCTTGAAAACATGCTAAGTGAAAAAAGCCAGACACAAAAGGCCACATACTGTACATTGCCATCAGAACAGACAAATCTATAGAGACAGAAAATAGATTAGTGGTTGCTGGGGCTGGGAGGAGGAAGACTGGGGAGTGACTGCATAATGAGTATGGGGTTTCCTTTTGGGATGATGAAAATGTTCTGGCACTAGATAGTAACCTCTATGGTTGCACATTCTTAATGCACTGAATCACGCAGAACGTACACTTCTAAATGGTTATAATGGCAAATATTATGTGAATTTTACTGCAATTAAAAGTCTCGGCCCTGACAGTTTAAAACCCAGAGATCTAGCCAGAGGGAAGTATAGTCTAGGGACAAGACATTGTCCCAAGCCTGGCCTCTCACTAACTTATCTGCCCTGAAATTGCTGGGTTCAAACTCTGCCTATCTAGCCAAAGCGTCTTCCATGATGCCAACTCCTTTGTAGGTAGTTTTGTTTATTTTTGTCAGATTTCTTGTTCAGGGTTTACTGAGAAAGGCCTCCTAGGATGATGAGCATGACAGGGGCTGATGTAGTGTGTAAAGGGTCTCCTTCACCTAACTGAAAGGAACCCTGCAGGAGAAGGCCTTAGTATGTCTGCAGCCTTGTTTATTCTGGACAGCGTTGTGTATATCTTTGATTAGTGTGAACAGGTACTAATGGGGTGCCCTGCATGTCGCTGGCACTCACTAAATTGTTAAATGAGTCAATGGGTGAATGAATAAATATTAGTTTGTGAGAGCTTGCCTCCCTTGTGGGCTTGTTTCCACTCTATTTCTTAAACAGGGGCCCCTTGGGAAGGGGAATTAGCCCCAAAAGTCCCTGGAACACCCACTTGCTCAGCTCTATACGCCCTCAGGTCATTCCCAAAAGCAAGTTCGTCTTGGTGAAGTTCGACACCCAGTACCCCTACGGTGAGAAGCAGGATGAGTTCAAGCGTCTTGCTGAAAATTCGGCTTCCAGCGATGATCTCTTGGTGGCAGAGGTGGGGATCTCAGGTATGGACAAGTCCAGGACGGCTGGGGAGGGCAGAGAGGGAGGAAGCTAGGAATCGTTTCCCTACTTGGAACAGGAATACCCAGCATCTTTCCTTCTGAGCCACTCTCAAGGAGTGTAAGTAAACAGGTTCATGGCCTCTAAAGGAATCTGGTGCCCATGGTAGGCTTAACCTGAGCAGATTCTGAGACCATGGAATCTCAGCTCAGCCATCCAGGTGCCTGAAGGGAAGGGAACCCCTCTTCCTTCACATTCCACCCCTCTCTGACATTAAGCTGTGAGAACTTTGAGCTCTCCTTGCAGGGAACACTGGGCAGAGGGGGTGCTATGTCCCCTAGGGGACAGCATAGTCAGTTCTTCTGTCTTCATTTTAGCTTCTGTACCAAAACTGTTGGGTTTTGGCTTTAGCTCAAATGCACTGATGCCACCACTAATCCAAGGGCACCTCCCAACCACAGCGACAGCTTTAATAGTCACCAGCATTTAGTGGCCAACAGGGTAAAGATCTGCACCCCCATTGCATTTTAAATCTTCACTTGAACTCTGCCTGAGAAGCAAGATGTATTATCTCCATGTTATACTTCAGGGAAAAAAAAAAAAACTGAAGCTCAAAGATTAAAGGACTGTGGGCGATGGCGTGGCTCATCCAGAGCTCCACCTAAGTGTTTAGTCCCAGGCAGGGGCTTACTTATCTCACTTCCTTCCCAGCTTGGATGCCTCCTTTCCATAGTAAGCTGGGAACTTAGTAGAGCGTCTGGTCCTGGGTAGAGATAGCTGGCACACCTCTCCAGGACAGTCAGTCAGATTTGACTCAACTTCAGGTAACTCCCTTGGTGCTTTTATTAGAATAATAATAATAGTTAACATTTATCAGATGTTTACTGTGTGCCAGGCCACTGTGCCGAGTGTTTTACATGTGTTTCATCTTTGCAAGAACTCTGTGAAGGAAGTCCCATGTGGTACTATTACCTCCATTTTTTCAAATAAAGAAATGGATGCTTAGAGTAACTTGCTCAAGATTGTGGAATTGTTAAGTGGCAGAACTAGGTTTGGAACCCTCGGCATCCAGTACTGCCACTACTAGTAGCTGGTCTTAGCCGTTTCTTCGCAAAGTGTAAGAAACCAGTCGTCACAGCATCAGTCCTTGGGGCTGCTACTGCCCGTTAGGAAGGATGTTGCAGATACAGCAGCTACGACATATTAAGCATATAACCCTGCCAAGTATCACGCACATATTCCCTCATCCGATCCTCCCAACAGCCCCCATGTGGCAGGGACTGTGTTCCTTCCCTACCACATGCTCCCCTTTCTCACCCAGCTCCAGCCAGACTGGCCTTTGTAATCCTGAAATCTCCTGAGCTTAGTCCTGCCTCGGAGCTTTTGCACTTGCAGTCCTTTCTGCCTGAGACACTCTTCCCAAATCTTCACGTGGCTTGCTCCAGGACATTCAGGTACTTTAGCTGATGTCACCTTCACAGGGAGGCCTTCCATGACCACCTGAAGTAGGCTTTCTTACCCACTTTGTCACATCACGCTGTTTTGTTTTCCCTGTGGCACTCATCACCTGTTTATGTGTTTGTTATGTCTCTTCTCTCCCTTAGAAGAATATGAACTTAATAGTCTTTTTTTTTTTTTTTTGAGACGAAGTCTCACTCTGTTGCCCAAGCTGGAGTGCAGTGGTGCGATCTCGGATCACTGCAACCTCCACCTCCTGGGTTCAAGCGATTCTCCTGCCTCAGCCTCTCGAGTAGCTGGGACTACAGGCACGCGCCACCATGCCCTGCTAATTTTTTTGTATTTTTAGTAGAGACGGCGGTTTCACTGTGTTGGCCAGGCTGGCCTTGAACTCCTGACCTCGTGATCTGCCCGCCTCGGCTTCCCAAAGTGCTGGGATTACAGGCATGAGCCACCGCACCCGGCCGAGCTTAATACTCTTCATCACAACTAGACCCCCAGCACCTAGAACAGCATCTGACACATAGTGGGCATATAATAAATATTCAGAAGAATCTCCATTTTTTCAGATGAAGAACAGTTCAGAGAGTTTAAATGATTTGCCTAGTGCTGCATGGCTAGGAAGTGGCAGAGAAGGAATTCAAACACAGGTCTGTGTGGTTGCTCCTCACTTTGAACCATTACATGGCCAAGAAAATTCTCCTTTCCCTCAGTTCAGCTAGGTCCCATAGCAATTTTCTGCCCTGAGTTCCTTACGGTCTTGCTTTTTGTGTCTGGTTTCTGCTCACAGATTATGGTGACAAGCTGAACATGGAGCTGAGTGAGAAATACAAGCTGGACAAAGAGAGCTACCCAGTCTTCTACCTCTTCCGGGATGGGGACTTTGAGAATCCAGTCCCATACACTGGGGCAGTTAAGGTTGGAGCCATCCAGCGCTGGCTGAAGGGGCAAGGGGTCTACCTAGGTATGCCTGGTTGCCTGCCTGTATATGACACCCTGGCCGGGGAGTTCATCAGGGCCTCTGATGTGGAGGCCCGCCAGGCCCTCTTGAAGCAGGGGCAAGATAACCTCTCAAGTGTGAAGGAGACTCAGAAGAAGTGGGCCGAGCAATACCTGAAAATCATGGGGAAGATCTTAGACCAAGGGGAGGACTTCCCAGCATCAGAGATGACACGGATCGCCAGGCTGATTGAGAAGAACAAGATGAGTGACGGGAAGAAGGAGGAGCTCCAGAAGAGCCTAAACATCCTGACTGCCTTCCAGAAGAAGGGGGCTGAGAAAGAGGAGCTGTAGAAAGGCTGTCTGTGGTTTTCCAGGGTTTGGTGGGGGTAGGGAGGGGAGAGTTAACCTGCTGGCTGTGAGTCCCTTGTGGAATATAAGGGGGTAGTGGGAAAAGTGGTACTAACCCACGATTCTGAGCCCTGAGTATGCCTGGACATTGATGCTGATGTGACCATGCTTGGGATGTCTCTAGCTGGTCTGGGGATAGCTGGAGCACTTACTCAGGTGGCTGGTGAAATGACACCTCAGAAGGAATGAGTGCTATAGAGAGGAGAGAGGAGTGTACTGCCCAGGTCTTTGACCGGTGTAATTCTCATTCAATTAAAGTTTCAGTGTTTTGATTAAGTGGACCTGAAGCCATTCTGTTGTCTTTTCAAATTATAGTTTCATCTATGACCTGCTTTCCTCTTTGAATCTAAGCTGGTATGGACTCCACTTTCCCAGGGTAACAAACGATCCTCAAAACACTGTGGAAACTGGCATACCTTTGTTATTTTCCAGTGATATTCAGACTGACAAGGATTGACTGTCAGTGGTAAAGTTTGTCTATTTTCCAGTCCTTAAAACTCAATAGCAGTATTGATGAATATATTGAACCAACATTGATGGACCATGGTGTAATTACTTTCCATGCTCTGTGAGGTACACATAGCAAATTCTTAGTTTTACTGATACATTCTGTGACTTGGATTTACACAGCTAAATGATATAGTCCAATTTGAAAATTAAAAAATATTTTCCATCTAAATCACTGTCCATCACTAAATAAATACTAACTTCTAGGAAGCAGAATAAAGAGCACTTGTGCCAGCATTCACATCTTTTCTTCAGACTCAGAAGCAGTTATCCGCAAAAGTGAGCTTCATGACAGCCCTAGTTTCATATTTAACCATTTGAAAATGTCATGAGACCACAGCTCCTGAAATATGTCTAATTGCACCTACACAAAGAATGGAGTTGGCAAATAAGATCTTGAATTATTTTCCTCCATTTTATCCAGGTTGGTATATATTTAGTTCCTGGAAACAAAAAATAGAGGAAATTCTATGTGTTGAATCGGATGGGACAAAAAATTGTGGTAGCTTAGGCTAACAATTCAAACCAAGTAGGTAAAAGGTGTTTAAACATCCACCTGCTGACAGCTTATGTACTCTACATATAATGAAAGAATATAATATTTAATAATTTCTACATTTTTACTTCAGTTCTCACTGAAACTTTTGGAAGATCTTTTTGGATACTTCTAACTGGTAAATTTGCTTTGGCTGTTCTAGTGTGTTCCGTGTAAACGGGATCACTTCCAAAGAGCAAAGTATTCACTGTTTTATGGAAATTAGAATAAGACGACAAATGGCAGGTAGGGAAAGGACTCTAATATTAAATGCATCCAGAGTCCCTGAATGAAGACTAATCTTGATTTTCAGTTGTAAGAAGCAGGAAGGTGACAGTACCTCCATGGGCACGGCACTGGATGGGTTCTGGCTGGGTATGGTTATTTATAACCCCAGGGCCTTGAGTTGAAGAAACCTGAGCTATTGGGCAGAACTACATTATCTCATGTCAGAGGCCCTTTGTTATTCAATAGTTTTCATTAAAGGTGAGCTCTCTTTCTAGAGTCCTAAGTGATTTGCGTATGTCACATAAAATCCAGTCTTCCCTGACCCAAGTCAAATGGATTCCTTTCCTCTACCTCTTAGCATTTACTAATATTGTGGCTCAAGTGCTGCTATTCAGATTCTAATGAAGACGATGGACTGGATTCCCAGAATCAATCAAATATTTATAGTTGTTTTTTTTAAGAGATGGGCATCTTGCTTTGTTGCCCAGGCTAGACTTGAATTCCTGGGCTAAAGCAATCCTCCCGCCTCAGCCTCCTGAGTAGCTGGGGAGGAGTACAGGTGCATGCCACCGCACCTGGTTAAGTATTTTCGATTTTAAGGGAATTTCCTGATAACCTGAAGCAAAGCAGACACTGGGTCCAACATGAATTGTGTTTGTTTAAGGAACTTGCAAGTTATCTCAAATGGTGCCAAGAGTAATTTACAAATAGTTCTTGGTAATTGGCACCACAAAAAAATGTTGGAGTTGGAATTGCATCAGCAGAGATTATACATAGGGAACTAATCTGGGAATATGAACATGGCCAACAAGACTTAAGAATGTGAGGGAGATGGTGAGGGGGATCTGGATTTTAGCTCATTTCCTCAACGCTTAAGGGAGTTTGAATCGTTTGCAGGAAGTTCGATAATTTCAATATTAAACAGTAGTCTTACCTGCAACAACTACTTTTCTCATTTGTAAAATAGTACAGTATCTGGGCCGGTGCGGTGGCTCATGCTTGTGGTCCCACACTTTGGGAGGCCAAGGTGGGCAGATCACTTGAGATCAGGAGTTCGAGACCAGCTGGCCAACATGGTGAAACCCCGTCTCTACTAAAAATACAAAAAATTAGCCAGCCGTGGTGACAGGTGCCTGTAATCCCAGCTACTTGGGAGGCTGAGGCGGGAGAATCGCTGGATCGCTGGAACTCGGGAGGCAGAGGTTGCAGTGAGCTAGGATCACGCCATTGCACTCCAGCCTGGGGGACAAGAGTTAGACTTTGTCTCAAAAAGAAAAAAAAAAAACAACACACACACACACACACAAAAAAAAACGGTATCTGAGGCCCAAATTAACTGGGCTATGTGGAAACTGGAGGTTACGGAAAAGCTCTGCACTCCTGAAGCATAAACTGCCATAGGAACCCCACAAATAATCTGTATAAGCATTTGGTTCATGGTAGCTTACCCTCCAGTCATACTGTGAAATACATGCCTGCACCAAGACAGGAACAGCATCTAAAAAACCAGGGCACATAAAAAAGCATAAACCTGAGCCCATCTCTGGAGAAAATGAAGAATGGCAGTGAGGTATACCCAAGAACCTATCTTTTGCTAAAGAAAAACCTTGGGAGGACGAGATGGGCAGATCATGAGGTCAGGAGTTCGAGACCATCCTGGCCAACATGGTGAAACCCCGTCTCTACTAAAAATACAAAAATTAGCTGGGTGTGGTGGCACCCGCCTGTAATCCCAGCTACTCCGAGGCTGAGGCAGGAGAATCACTTGAACCCAGGAGGCGGAGACTGTGGTGAACCAAGATCGTGCCACTCCAGCCTGGCGACAGGGCAAGACTCCATCTCAAAAAAGAAAAACCTTGGGATAGAGTTAATTCATAACTGAAGAAACAGGCAAAAACTGACTCTTTGGGGCTCATATGAGACAATATCACAGGACAGAAAGTAAAAAAGAGAAAAAGTTCCTACTTCCACTGTGTTGTCCATGTACCTGAATAAGTTCCGAATCCCAGCCTGTGGGTTCGAGTACCCTTGGATAAATCATGTCTTCAGCCTGCCTGAAATCCTCCGGTAACTTCCCAGTAAATTTAGAATAAAATCTCATTCCTTCCCTGGACTACAAAGTCCTCATGGCTCTCATCCCTACTCAACTTTATATCTCAATCCTACCCCTTTCATTAAGTCCCTGCCACTTGAACTTTTTTTTACTTCCTGGAACCGGCTCAGCAGTTTCCTGCCTTGGGGCATTTGGCATGTGTGTTACTTTTTTCCTGACAGTTCATCACTCAGATAGAGGTCACCACTTAGGAAGTCCTCCTGTGACCCAGTCTGAAGTGACCCTCTAGACACACTCAATTCACATACTGTGATTTACATTATTAAGCAGGATGTAATTACAAACTAATATTTTTATTGCCTCTTCCCCACCTCACAGCCACTAACTAGGATATATGTTACTCACTAACTAGGACACAGGGTCTCACCAGAGCCTAAAGTGGAATCTGCTATATGCTAATTAAGTGTTCAATACATATATGTTGAATTAATAACTGCAAGTATAGAAGGTACTAATTTTTGAGTCAAAAGGACTAGCTGACTTCAAATAAAAATTCTAAATTCTCAAATATTAAAAATATGCTGGGATATAGCACTAAATTCACAACTGAGATGAATTACACCATCCAGAAGGTTGTGGCTTCTAAGAATCTGAACAAAAAGGAACCAGGCAGAAATGCCAACTTAAAATGAAAATGTTTATATAAATTAACCCATCCAGTTTAAAGTAGATTTGCTATGCTCCACTTACTTAGGAAGAATATATACTTCCCATATTAATAAATCACATCAAATAAGTAGGAAGTTTCAATAACAAGCCTGTAGATACATTGAAACCCCTTTTATATTAAAAGTTAAAATGAAAGACAAATCCAGATTGAACATAGTGATTGCAAAATATAATGCAATTTTGAACAATTAAAATTATGAAAATATACAAAATTGATGGGCAACACAACTAGGCATTTGTACATTTTCCATTATGTGGAGAACACTACAAGTTTCTCTACCTTTTATCCACATCAGATAAACGATTTAAACCAAATGTTTGCTTTGGAGAGTCTTAGGATCTCAGTAGTATAAAAAGCAGTAATTTTTCAGTCTGTAAACAGTAGTCGTGATTTTTCTCCTTTCCTTTTTTAAGTATCAGTTTACCACACAAAAACAAACAAAACAAAAAAACCCATACAAATCAAAAACAGCAGCAGCAGCAATGGGTTATTTGGGAATTCTCTTCAAATACCAATGACATACGATTGCTGGGAGAGGGTGCTTTTTACTCATGTAAGAATATATATATATATATATATATATATTTGTAACTGTACACAATTTATAGTGCATGAGGGTTTCCAAAAGAACAGATTGATAAGAGATATTGGCCATTTCTGCATAATTTCATTCTTTTTACAATTATCTCAAAATGTGAAAGCTGGACCTAATTGAAATGCTACATTTAGTAGGAAAATCAGCAAATAACAAATGAAGCATAACCTCAACATAACATTATTTGTCATTAAAGCCAGTGGAGGTCCCAGATATCTTTAGGCAAGAGACTGGTTAGGAAGACCACTAGAGTCACACACTGTCCCTGAGGACCAAGGCCAGCCCACTGAACATACATATGCTAGATTGATCATGGTCAGTCGATAGACTTTTTCAAAGAGCATTTCTACAGTACAGTACTTTTTTGGATATTCAGAGAGACATCACTTCAAGAACACACGCCATACACAGGTACCCCACCCTCCCCAGCAGACACACACAAAGTTCCATCTTAAACAGGCCATAGTTTTATGAAAGAATATGTTGTCATTACATGAAATTCAGAATTAACCATAATTTTCCATTCATCTTGTTCAAGACAGTTCTTCCTTTTGGGATAGGGTATATGACCAGCTGTGGCTACTCATATCAAAAAAAAATTTTTGAAATTAGTTGATGGACTAGGATTTCCAACAAGCCTTATTTTGAACAGGTAATGTAGTAATTGTTAAAATTTCCTTGGAAGTTTAAGCACTGTATCAAATTATGAATCTAAGAAAGTCAAAATGAAGGGACAAAATGCAATTACTTTGCATACACAGATATTCCCAGCTCTCTTGGTTGCTTTTAAAAGAAAAAAAGTACCACATTTCACTGGAGCAGTGCAGGTTGGAAAGCACTTTTAAGGTCTTCAAGACCAATCCTCCATTGGATGCTTAATTTCCTCATCAAATTCATTTCTTTGCTCTTACAGAATTAAACTTGAACTATACTTAGGTAACAGACCAAAAACAGAGGCAGGGATTCAAACTCAAAGAAACTGTATAAATTGTATGACATTTTCAAGAGCAATTTTTACCTCTTCTATCAGACCAACCACTGATAGAAACTATAGTCTCGGGGACATCCAGGTGAACAAAGTAAACACCATCCTGTTATAATTCTCTAAGTTTGAAGAAAGTAGTCCAAACCTCAAACCCACTGAATAACATTTCTTTTGCCAGCCTAAAACTTAAAGCCTAAGGCTAAATCCATAATATTACATTCCTTCCTTCCCAAACCCCCCACTTAAAACATTAAAGTATTCAATCTTAATTTTCAAGATATATATATATATATATATATGTATATATATATATGCCTCACAAAACCACCAAGTATCAGACTTGCCTGCATAAATTATGTGCACCTGTCTTCTTTGAAACAGTCATTCCCATCTTTCCCAAATGTATGAAAGACAGAAAGCTAGTCCTCAGCGGGCTTAATAAGTGGTCTGCACTGCTTTCCCCTCTAAACAGCTATAAATTAACAGAGCCTTCCTTGCCTTCCTACCTGAGATTTTTAACTCTCACAGAAGCTAGGATGGGGATGTCTTAACTATCAGACAAAAGCTAGCCAAAAACTAAGTGCCTGTGGTCATCCAAGTGGTGCCCTTCTATGGCGGGTGCATATGCCAGATCTCATCTAAGGTCCTTTAGTGTACCTGCCTTGGGTTCTGTGGGAGCCAAGTAGCTGAGAAAGCCTCAAAACAAATTTAACTGCTGTGAAAAGGGGGCCTGTTCCCAGGCATGGTCTCCCCTCCACTTCTTGCGGCTCAAGGACGAGACCAAAAACTCTCAATGTTATTTATAACAGAAGGGCTATTCAGTTGCTATGAGGTTGATGCTTTATGCTTAATTTCTATTGCTGTTTTTATAGACCCCCCACTCCCCTGAAAAGATGTTTCTGGTGATGGGAAGAAGAAAAGTAGGGTTCTCTTGTTGCTGCCATATGCATATGAACATGTATAAAAAGTGGTCAAACCCAGATGAGGGTCCCGCTTCTGGTTTATATACAATAATTTAATCAGTTGTATATATTTAACACCTAAAAAAATTCACGATCAAAGTCCTTCATGCATTTTATGAGGAAGTTCTGGATTAAAATCATGGTCAACCAGATGTTGCTTTTGCCTGGGAAGATGGTGTCATATTCTGTTGCAGCGTTTCAGTGCCCATGGTTGATACTTCCTTAAATTTTTAGTTTCTTTGTGGTCTCAAGTCTTTTTTTCAGCAGCTCCCCCATTTCCAGAAGTGAGTGCAGATAACTGCTCTGCACCTTCCCTTGCACAGTCTTTGAAAATTTTCTCTCTTCCTATAAAGGAGAAGACAAGAATAGTTAGTCTTGTTTAAAAACCATCCCCCCAGATTCTAGTTCTCAGATAAAAGTTAAAGCTGCCATTACCTTTGGTCTCATTGCAAGTTCCATCAGAACACAGTGGGTCATTTTCAATTGCATAAAATGCAAAGAAGGCAAAAGGTCATCACAAATGGGTATTTTTCCATGTGATTCTTCATGGAAACCCTATTGCTTTTGCATCATTACTCTTTCAAGTACCCTTTGTTGTAAGTTATATAAGGTAGAAAAACTGGGCCAGGCACGGTGGCTCACGCCTGTAATTCCAACACTTTGGGAGGCCCAGGCAGGTGGATCACTTGAGCCCAGGAGTTTGAAACCAGCCTGGTCAACATGATGAAACCCCATCTCTACTAAAAATACAAAACTTAGCCAGGCATGGTGTAACACACCTGTAATCCCAGCTACTGGGGAAGCTGAGGCATGAGAATTGCTTGAACTCGAGAGGTAGAGGTAGTAGTGAGCTGAGATCGTGCCACTACACACCAGCCTGGGCGACAGAGTAAAGCTGTCTCAAAAAAAAAAAAAGAAGAAGAAGAAGAAAAACTGAGATTTCTGATCACTACTTTTTAATCAATAAAAATAGAAAATTATGACTAGTTTGGACACAAAATCCCTACTATTTTGTTATAAACTGTACAAAGCGGAAAATTTGAGATTTCTGATTGTTTTCATCAGAAAAAAGTAGAAATTTATTACTAATTTGTACATCATCATAGCCACTTTTAATAATGGCCTCAACTTTACCAACTCCATCATTTCCAGTTACAATATTAACAAGTCTCCCTCCATACTGACAAAGCCCCTGAGTTCAAGAGACCAACTATATATTCTTCAATATGAGTTATTATTTGCTGGCAAATGTTTGCTGTAGTAGAGATCACAAAAAACAAAAGGGAAGGAGTGAGTTGTCACAGAGAAAGGAGGCTGGCTGAAGACTGATTAGGTTTACATGAAGTTGAGTGCTGCAGAGCCCAGAACTGTAGACGAAACAGGGAACATACTTTCTGACCCAACAATACTAGTACTTCAGACCTAATTTTCCTTAGAAATACAAATGTGCATAGAAAGGTGTGCACAAATACATTTCACTCGGTAACATATGTAAAGGCAAATATAAAGAAACAACCTAAAATGTACAACAGCAGTGGTGCATTTATATTCTGCAGCTGTTTAATGAACAAGATTGATCCACAGGCATTAGCTTGAACAGATCTCTTGAATATAAAACTGAATTTAAAAAACTTTTTTTTTGAGACGGAGTCTCGCTGTCGCCCAGGCTGGAGTGCAGTGGCGCGATCTCGGCTCACTGCAGGCTCCACCTCCTGGGTTCACGCCATTCTCCTGCCTCAGCCTCCCGTGTAGCTGGGACTACAGGCGCCCGCCACCACGCCCGGCTAATTTTTTGTATTTTTAGTAGAGACAGGGTTTCACCGTGTTAGGCAGGATGGCTTTGATCTCCTGACCTCGTGATCCACCCGCCTTGGCCTCCCAAAGTGCTGGGATTACAGGCGTGAGCCACCGTGCCCAGCCCGAAAAACTTTTTTTTTTTTTTTTTTTTTTTAAAGAGACAGGACTCACTAAGTTGCCCAGGCTGGTCTTGAACTCCTGAGCTCAAATAATCCTCCAGGCCTTGGGCCTCCCAAAGTGCTGAGATTACAGGCATGAGCCATTACACCTGGCCGAATTTACATTTTTAAAAGTACAAAATAATACAATAATACTGTATATTTTCTCTATGAATATAAATACACACAAAAAGGTCCTAACACAAAGCCAGTTTCACTGGGATACCCCATAGGACGGAACAAAGGGAATCAGGACTAGAGGCCATAGTCCAGAGGCCTTATTCACAGTGTTTCAAATTTAGAAAGAAAGGGAGGAAAGAAAGCAGAGGAGCCTAATGGAAACTGAATTGAAGAGATTTTTACCTTTAAAAGACAAGTAGCCAGCACTATATGCATCAGGTAATTTGTACTGCTCAGTAACTATATGAAACATGACTTTAACAATATAAGGCCAATTACTGCTTTGTTTAATCCTTGCTATAATCCTATGAAGTAGGCATTATTATCATTCCCATTTACAGATAAAGAGATTGAAGCCTAGAGAGGTTAGGTAACTTTCCCAAGATCAAAAGACAAGAACAGAAGGTAGGGCTTGAAAAATCCAGAGAGTATGGCCAAGTTAAGGATAACCTCTAGAACCCTGAAAACCAGAACTCTTGCTCATCATTTCAGGATGCAGACAGATCTTTTAACATAAACAACCACTTGATAGTCACAACAGGGCAATTATGCCTATCACCTTCATATCTAACAGTACTTCCCATATACCATAAGCTCTGGCCCTGCCAACTGTGTCACACTGTGCCACAGTATTCACTTTCCTGCCCCTGTGCTTTTATCTGTGCCTCCTTCTGCTTGGGATCCTTTTCCTACATTTCTTTCTAACTGGTGAAAACCAATTAATCTTCCTCAAATATCCCCACTCTTCATTAAAGAAAGCAGACATGTTCATTTTGAAAGGAGGGACTTTTTCACTCACTGGGTTCAATATTCAATATGAACATGTCTGCCTTTTTTTTTTTTGAGACGGAGTCTCATTCTGTCGCCCAGGCTGGAGTGCAGTGGCGCAATCTCAGTTCACTGCAAGCTCTGCCTCTGAGGTTCACAACATTCCCCTGCCTCAGCCTCCCGAGTAGCTGGAACTAGAGGCGCCCACCACCACGCCCGGCTAATTTTTTTGTATTTTTTTAGTAGAGACAGGGTTTCACCATGTTAGCCAGGATGGTCTCGATCTCCTGACCTCATGATCTGCCTGCCTCAGCCTCCCAAAGTGCTGGGATTACAGACGTAAGCCAATGCGCCCAGCCCATGTCTGTTTTTTTTAATCAATCTTTGGTAATGTGAACTGCTCTGAGCCCTTTCCCACAGTAAGCACCTTGTTCAAAGTCTAACGTTTTTAAGCTTTACAAAAGAGAGGCTTACAATCTCTTAAGGCTGGTGTGCTAATGAAAATTCTATTCATTCCCTTCCCTATGAAGGTCTGGGGCTATGATGATGGCTGCCCTCAGGTTACTGGATAAATTCCCTCATCAGCAGTTTAGCTCAGCAGTTTAGCTCAGACAAACTCCTGGAGGAAAGCATTTTCTTAAGATCAGTTTCATCACTGGAGCAACAGGCTAGAAACAGACAACTCCACCACTGTCCTGGCCCCTACCAAAATCCTAAACCTACTCCAGGCTGGTGAATTAACATTTACAAAAAAGAATCGTCATTTTAAGGGCAAAGGCTTTATAAGGATTTTGCTAACTGCTAGAATTTGAAAAGACCTAAAATAATATCAGAAGACATTTGATGGTGGTACCTTTGATTCCATACTTGGTTTCATTCCCTTTTTGGTTGGCTTGCTCTAGCCTAATTATTACTGACATAATTATTTCTCATGTCCAGCATCTCTCCTTTCTCAGGTGATAACTGGGTGGCAAGGAAGACAGCTAAATCAGCAGCAGGTAAATTCTATTCAAGAAGATTGTCCCTGGATTTCAAAATATGGCTGGTTCCATGTTGCTCAAAATGCTGGCATTAGTTTTCATAGTAAAAGAACAACCCCAAAAATGTATAGAAAGGAGGAGGTATGGGGAGAAATGAAGAGGGGAAAAAATCTACCACCACCAACACAACAAGAAACTACTGCCAAGCACCTTCTAGTCACAAGTCTTATAAAGAGGAAATGATAAATTGAACTTTAACTTGTCCTTGTGATAAAGATAAGAGAGAGAGAGAGAGAGAGAGAGAGAGAGAGAGTGTGTGTGTGTGTGTGTGTGTGTGTGTGTGTGTGTGTGTGTAGAAAACATTGCCGATTGCCTACAGTCTCTTACCGGTGAGAGAGAAGCGTCTTCTAAAATAAGTTCTTCAAGTTTAAGTGCAATTAGATGTGTTTCAAGCCCTTTAATATGATCCACAACATTGGAAATTAAAGTCTGAAGCCCAGTAACATAGTCTTGGAAACTGGTAAAGACAGGAGGCTGGGAAAAAGATTTAAAAAGCTGAAACATTATCAAACATATTATCCATATCTACATCACAAAAGCTACTGAAAGATATGAGGGAATTTAAATAGTGGCATTTCAAACCAGTGGTTTCAAGTGAATGAATGGTACTAAAATAACCAGCTAGACATTTGGAGATACAAAATAACACAGTAATATTAAAATAAATTTCAGATAGATTAAATACTTAAATAAAAAATCCATCAAAGCACTGAAGAAAATTAGGTAATAACTTCTGCAATCATGACACTGACAGTTGAAAAAGCCTTTCTAAACATCACAAAAGGCTAAAAACCATTAAAAAGATTATCCTTGTTTTTAAAAATATTACTACATTGACAAAAAAAAAATCACTCAAGTTAAAAGACAAATAACAAACTGAAAAAAAAAAACTGCATCACCTATGACAGGGGATTAGTAACATTATTATGTTAAGAACCCAGTAGCTCAACACACATAAATAGGAAAACTATTACTACCACAATAAGAAACTTGGACAAAGAACAGAAGATATATCAAAGAAATCCAAGAAACACGTGATACAACTAAAAAACCTAGTCAATCAATTAATAAGGCTAGCTTTTCACTCAAGAAGTATTCTTGGACAGTTCAATTATCAATAAAATTTTAAAACTCAGTATTAGAAAAAGGAGATACCAATATTCACCTACCAGATGGTTAAGGATACATACACACTCAACACTGTTGGGGATGAGTACAAATGTATATATGCATATACATTTATTAACTGTACAAATGTATATATACAGTTAATTTCAGATCTAAGAGCTATCCTAAAGAAACTATATTATAGGCCAGGTGTGGTGGCTCACGCCTGTAATGCCAGCACTTTGGGAGGCTGAGGCGGGTGGATCACTTGAGGTCAGGAGTTCAAGACCAGACTGGCCAACATGGTGAAACCCCATCTCTACTAAAAATACGAAAATTAGCTGGGCATGGTGGCAAGCACCTGTAATCCCAGCTACTCCGGAGGCTGAGGCAGGAGAATTGCTTGAACCTGGGAGGTGTAAGTTGCAGTGAGCCGAGACCTCCCCACTGGACTCCAGCCTGGGCGACAGAGCAAGACTCCGTCTCAAAAACAACAACAACAACAACAACAAAATTAGCTGGGTGTGGTGGCACACGCCTGTAATCCCAGCTACTCGGAAGCCTGAGGGAGAAGAATCGCTTGAACTCAGGAGGCGGAGGCTGCAGTGAGCTGAGATCCGCCGCCACTGCACTCCAGCCTGGGCGACGGTGAGACTCCGTCTCAAAAAAAAAAAGAAAAGAAATTATATTATAAATGTATATCTTTGTGAATCTGTCTGTATCAATAGCAGCATATTTATAATACTCAAAAAATTAGAACCAACAATTCATCAATATAATTATAGCATATTAATATAACAGTACAATATATAACCATTAAAAGTAATGAGATATATCTATATCTACTGACATGAAAAGATGTCCAAGATACCCTGTTACATGAAAACAAAAAGGCATGTTACAGAACCTTCTGGATAGCAGGTTTGTTTACCATGAAAATTTTCGCAGTGGTTATTACTGACTAGTGAGTACATGAATGATCTTCACTTTATTCACACCTTTATAAGGGTTACTCTGATATCAGAAAAACCATTCTCATTTTTAGAAACCAGAAAGACAACAAAAAACACTACAAAAGACAATTCCCAAAAAGCTATCTGACATGTTCTAGGGTTATAAGCTTTCATTAGAAGGAGAGCAACAAAGCCAATCTGACCTATACTTTCAAACTTTGCCCTCCTTTTTTTTTTTTTTCCTTTTTGTTGAGAACGAGGTCTTGCTATGTTGCCCAGCCTGGTCTTGAACTCCTGGGCTCAAGCTATTTTCTCACCTCTGCCTCCTTAAGTGCTGGGATTACAAGCATGAACGACCAGTGCCCAGCCTCAAACTCTGTACTCTTGATCAGTTAAATCATCTTTGTCTCTGTTCTTGTTTCATTCTCGTGAATAGAGTGAAGGAAAGAAGCACCCTCATTCATATCTAAATACCCTTTGTTTGTGAATGAATAGTAACACTCAGCAGAGCATCCAATCTAAAGAACTCTTGGATTTAACTGAATTGTTCAGAAAGTCAATTTACAACTGAAACATCAACTTTCTTTTTTTTTTTTTTTTTTTTTTTGAGACGGAGTCTCGCTCTGTCGCCCAGGCTGGAATGCAGTGTCGCGACCTCAGCTCACTGCAAGCTCCGACTCCCGGGTTCACGCCATTCTCCTGCCTCAGCCTCCCGAGTAGCTGGGACTACAGGCGCCTGCCACCGCGCCTGGCTAATTTTTTGTATTTTTAGTAGAGACGGGGTTTCACCGTGTTAGCCAGGATGGTCTCGATCTCCTGACCTCGTGATCCGCCCGTCTCGGCCTCCCAAAGTGCTGGGATTACAGGCGTGAGCCACTGCGCCCGGCCTCTTTTTTCTTTTTTGAGACAGGGTCTTGCTTTGTCATCCAGCCTTGTGCAGTGGTGCGATCACAGCTCATAACAGCCTCAGTTTCCCAGGCTCTGGTGATCCTCCTGCTTCAGCCTCCTGAGTAGCTAAGACTGACTACGGGCATGTGCCACCATGCCCAGCTAATTTAAAAAAATTTTTTTGTTTAGACAGGGTTTCATTATGCTGCCCAGACTGGTCTCAAAACTCCCAGGCTCAAGCAATCTCCCCACCTTGGCCTCCCCAAGTGCTGGGATTATAGGTGTGAACCACAGCACCCAGCCAACATTTTCAAATGATAATGATTATTATAATGCTATAGCGAACAAAAAACCCCCACTGATAGTAACAGCATAAACTCAAACCTTAACAAAACAGCACATCATGAGCTGTAATGAGCACTAAATTATTTTCCTGTGAAATGGAAAAAAAATTATGTTACTGTTTTTCACATTCAAAAATTAAATCAATAAAGATGGGGGGAGCCCTAAAACTGAATACAAATGGAAATAAACTTTATATCATATTAATAAAAAGTAATCTCAGTTTTTAATTCCAGTGTTTTTACAGAGTATCTTAACTGTCTATACTCACTGGAACTTATTCTAAGGACAAAAAGAATTGTAAAACATTTGAACTTTAATGAGTTTGTTATTGGAACTGGTAGTGGAACTGATGTATGAATTCCCAAAACTATTTAGTATTTATTGTGAAACAACAAATAAACAAATATATTGATGATATTTGGATGCAGGGTTCTCATTCTCTGAGAAAAGGAAGCTACAAAAAGGGAATGAGGGAAAGAGTGGAAAGAACTCTTGAAACTGAAAGTATCACTAAAAATTCTTTTGTAGGCCGGGCATGGTGGCTCATGCCTGTAATCCCAGCACTTTGAGAGGCCGAGGCAGGTGGATCACCTGAGGTCAGGAGTTAGAGACCAGCCTGGGCAAGATGGCGAAACCTCGTCTCTACTAAAAATACAAAAATTAACTGGGAGAGCGGCACCTGCCTGTAATCCCACCTACTCAGGAGGCCAAGGCAGGAGAATCACTTGAAACTGGAAAGTGGAGGTTGTAGTGATCGTGCCATTGCACTGCAGCCTGGGCAAAGAGCATGACTCCATCTCAAAAAAAAAAAAAAAGTACATAAAACTGTGTGTGTGTGTGCGTGTGCATAAAAATGCTGTCTACGTCTTGTCATAGAAATAAACTAGAACAGTGAAACCCCAATAGCAATGAGCACACTAATACCTAGATCTCAGTTTTGAAATTCATTCCCCAGAAAGGAACCAGTGCTCTTGAAAAAATGTCTGATTTCAGTTCAGTGAAAAAATACCAAGTATGTGGAGCATTTATGCTGTTCCAGAAAGGGCCCTAAAACTGATGAGGACACGTTAAAGGACAGAAACCAGCTTAAAGGAGCGAGCCAAATTTGGCATAATTTGAGCATCCAAATGAAAATGATGATAATGGAGTATAATAAAGTGAACTTTTTAAAAAAGAGTCCATGGTGATACTCAGATAGTGACATTTTAAAAAATACATATATATATATGTATATATATATTCTAATTGGAATATATTCAAATATATATGAATGGGTTGGGACATCTCTTATTTTACAAAATAATAGCAGCTGATAAATGATAAAAGACAGAATTTTAAAAAATCATCATTTGGGACACGTCAATGTAATAACTAATTCAGGCGTTGAACTAACAACGAATGCTAAAACCAGTGGGTGAAGGGCCATTGGGAAATAGGATATTCATAGACTCAAGCATTATCCCATAGCTTACTTATTACAGAGGGGAAAAGGCACCTTTATAAAGAAATCTGGTAGATATGTCCTTAATCATATATTGAAATCTGAAATCACCAATAATGGGACACAACATTAATCACATTAGTGTCCCATTATTGGTGATTTCAGATTTCATTATTTAATAATGGGTCACAACAACATTAGTGACTCCTGAGTTAACTCGCTAAAAAGGACAACATGTCTATATTTAACTTCAATATAAGCAATCAGCTAAATCCAGATTGTGGGACATTCTACCAAAAAGCTAGCTAGTGTCTTCAACAATAAAAACAAAGCAAAAGGTTAAAGAAGCGTTCTAGATTAAAGGGTAAACACACATGACAACTAAAGGTCATGTCAGATCCCTGACGGCATTCTAGTATTTTGAAAAAGGTATAGAAGACATAATTGAGATAAGTGGAAAACTTTGAATACTGATTTTTTTTTTTTTTTCTGAGACGGAGTCTCGCTCTGTCGTCCAGACTGGAGTGCAGTGGTGCTATCTTGGCTCACTGCAACCTCTACCTCCCGGGTTCAAGCAATTCTCGTACCTCAGTCTCCTAAGTAGCTGGGATTACAGGCGCTCACCACCATGCTCAACTAATTTTTGTATTTTTAGTAGAAACGGGGTTTCACCATGTTGGTCAGGCTGATCTTGAACTCCTGACCTCAAGTGATCTGCCCGTCTCGGCCTCCCAAAGTGCTGGGATTACAGGAGTGAGCCACCACATCCGGCCTGAATATGGACTTTATTAGATAATATTATTTTATCAATGCTAAATTTCTTGAGTTTGAAATTTTCTTGAGTATTATGGTTTTGCAGAGACCTGTCCTTGTTCTATCCCGATGTGTTACATGTCACAAGTCTGTACTTTCCTTTTACATGGTTCAACAAATGAGATAAAACAAATGCGATAAATGGTTAAAAATTGATAATCTAGGTAAAGATCTTTATGGGTGTCATATTAATCTTTCAATTTTTCTGTAGGTGTGTAATTTAATTTTTTTTTTTTTAGGTTAAGGGAGAAAAACAATGCATATGCAGGGATGTCCAATCTTTTGGCTTCCCTGGGCCACACTGGAAGAAGAATTGTCTTGGGCCACACATAAAATACACTAATGTTGGCCAGGCGCAGTGGCTCACGCCTGTAATCTCAGCACTTTGGGAGGCCGAGGTGGGCGGATCACTTAAGGTCAAAAGTTCGAGACCAGCCTGGCCAACAGGGAGAAACCCCGTCTCTACTAAAATACAAAAATTAGCCGGGTGTGGTGGCAGGCGCCTGTAATCCCAGCTACTCGGGAAGCTGAGGCAGGAGAATCACTTGAACCCAGGGGGCAGAGGTTGCAGTAAGCCAAGATAGTGCCACTGAACTCCAGCCTGGGCGATAGAGTGAGACTCCATTTCAAACAAAAACAAAACACTAACAATAGCTGATGAGCTTAAAAAAAAAAAAAAACTCAAAAAATCTCATAACGTTTTAAGAAAGTTTACGGGTTTGGGACGCATTCAAAGTCATCGTGGGCTATGGGTTGGAGAAGCTTGGCATATAGGATCCTAAAGACTCAACATAGAGGAAAACAGTGAAAAGAAAAAGTAGCATGTGGTCAGATTGTTACTTGTATATCACTTGTGTTACTGTTATTACCATGATGATGCTGGTTTCTTTTTTCTTCTTTTTCTTTTTCTGTAAATTTAGTTTGTATGGTCGCAGGACACTCTCACAGTAACTGGATACCCAAAGGATAATAGAAATAGTCTGAAAGGAAAAATTGCAAATTCACCTATAAGGATTACACTAAAAATATCTATCAGGAAATTAGAGGCAATGGATTCAACAAATTCTAACGCAGTTCTTCTATGTAAATCCCTTCAATTTCTCATAGGAATCTCCACTCTACTTTCTGCAATCACTCTACGGATCCAGGCCTTCATCATCTCCTGGCTCAGAATACTAAAATGGCCTAACTCTTCAGCATTTCTTCTGGCTCTCCTAGCTCAAAATCCATCCTCCACTTCACTCCAATTTTCTAACACTCCCTGAAGAAGTGGGAACTGATTAACATCCTTTTCACTCAGGGAAGAGTCCAAATTCCTAAGCATGGAATCCAAAGGTTCTTTACAATATGCCTCTCCCCTCACATCTCTCCAAGCAGGTAAGATACCGCCTTACCTGCAAATCTTAACTTACATATGTATGGCAAAATCTACCCAGCTGATCAGCACATATCCTGCACTGTATCAAATTAGCTGTTTATATGTCTTCTCCTATACAATGTGTGCATGTACATATATGTCCACTTGTTATTCATTTAATAAAAATCTCTTAGGCACTTACAGTTTGCCAATCACCAGAACAGTGTACACTCCCCATACAGAGTAGTAAGGGAAGAACAGTCAACAAATATGTGACAGAAATAAAAAAAAAGATAATAGATTATGAGTGTTTGCAATCTTCCTTCTCTTCTCTCTGGCAAAAAAAGAGGAGGGAGTTTTGCTGTATCAGTTGCTGGACACTGTCACAATGCATAATATCTCAGCAATTAATAAATGACAACAAATAAAAGAAGCTGGAGGAATTAAACTACATAATAAAGAGTGAGTCAGAAAGGAGAATGAAAACAGCTAGATTTCAGGTGAATCTGGGGAAGTTTAGAAATGAGTACAGCAAATTTCAAGAAGTTTTACCTAAGTATTATGAATGAAATCATCTTAGAATTCTTGGAAGAAATTGGTTTAGAAAATGATTTAAATTGCTTTTCAATTAACAAAAATAGGGATGGAGGGTTAAGTTGCAGGTATAAGGTGCATATTACCTGTTCACTGTTGAAAAATGAATCCTGTAGACCATTAAGAACAACAATGTCTTTTAGGAAGAGAACAAAAACTTACCTCAACAAAGAAAACTAGATTTTCTAAAAGAGTAGGATGTGTTTTCAAGTTACCATCTTTAACTTCTAAGAGGTCACCTTTACATTTACTGAAGACATCTGAAAACAAAAAACATTTTAGTTTTATTCAGCTTTTGTTTCAATGCTATTTTAAGGAACACAACACACAAATAAAGAATAAGCAAATAAAAACTTAATTTAGAAAGCTATTTGTTTTTCATTTTCCATAATGAACCAAACTCCAAAGAATAGACTCTATAGTCTTCAAAATATAAAAGGTAGCCTTAAAAATGATATATTCTAGGGTCCAAACACCAGCGAAGACTTTTCAGACAGGCCATGAGCACAATAAGACTAAGACTCTAAGTGAATGATTCAGAGGACTTGTGCCATTATGGAAAGACCAAAAAAGTACATTGTAGAAATGCATCTTCATAACAGATAATAAATTTTATTATCATAATCTTAATCATTAAGTTTTCAGACATTCTTCATCTGGGCAATAAAATATAAGACCGAGCCAGGCTTGGTGGTGCATGCCAGTAGTCCCAGCTACTCAGGAGGCTAAGGCAGAAGGATTGCTTCAGTCAAGGAGTTAAGAGTCCATCCTGATCAACATAACAAGACCTCATTTCTTTAAAAAAAAAAAAAAAAATCATTTAGGGTCCTAAAAAGAAAGACTCTTTTTTTTTTTTTTTTGAGATGGAGTCTCGCTCTGTTGCCCAGGCTGAAGTGCAGTGGTGCTATCTCAGCTCACTGCAAGCTCCGACTCCCAAGTTCATGCCATTCTCCTACCTCAGCCTCCCGAGTAGCTGGGACTACAGGTGCCCGCCACTACACCTGGCTAATTTTTTTGTATTTTTAGTAGAGACAGGGTTTCACCGTGTTAGCCAGGATAGTCTTGATCTCCTGACCTCGTGATCTGCCTGCCTCAGCCTCCCAAAGTGCTGGGATTACAGGCGTGAGCCACCATGCCCGGCCTGAAAGACTCTTACAGATACAAGATGCATATATGTGGCCTTCAACAATTCTATTAAATTATTGGGAATTTAACAATTTAATAATTCTATTAAATTCTTGGGAATTTAATCCCAAGGAAGGACTCAAATAATACCCTAACAATTTGTCCCAAGATATTCATTTCAGCATCGGTAGAAGAAATAACTCATATACATAGTATGTCACCAATTGAGAGAACATAAAAAATGTTAATACAATACTATAGAATATTATGCAGTCTTGAAAATAAATAGGGTATATATAACAGACATGGAAAGGTATCCAAAATAACAAAAAAATTATAGTCAAAAAAGCATGGATTACACCATCTCCTATGTTTAAAAATTACTTTTTATCTGTATTTTCATTCACACACATATGTGTTTAGGTGGCATCTAGGAGTATTGACTCCAAAGTGTTAACACTGCTTACTTATCTCTGGGTGATTGGGCTTGGGAATGGGGGAAAGAACTTCCAAGCTATTGCCATACAACCAGATACAAATACAGGAATCCACAGTAGGAAAACTTACCTTTTAACTGGTCTAGTAAAGACTTAAAACTATTTTCTATTCGTTCCTGAATCTCCATTGTATCCTCTAAAATTGAAAAACAAAAAATGAAAAACTTTCAATTCTATTTTTAGTAAGATAAAGAAGCAAGATAAATACCTGCAAGAAGTTCATGGGCAAGGACATTTTCTTTTCTCTACAGACCCTTATGTATTTTTCATTATTTTGAGACGAAAAGAAAAAGATAATGAAAGGAAAAGGAAGAATAAAAAGAAAGGCACTAATTACCTTTCTGCCAAAGGTACTACCTAAAATTCCTTAAGAGGGCTTAAAATCTATGTGCTTCAAACACTCTAAATGGTAGGATCTACTAACCTTATGATTTAAAAAATAAATAAAAGGAAAAGGTCTATGGAGTATCTGTGATTTTCACTGAGAGCTTACAAAAAAAATCTCTTCTCTACAAAGTTTAGTGCTTCTTTTTTTTTTTTTTTTTTTTTTGGGACAAAGTCTTGCTCTATCGTCCAGGCTGGAGTGCAGCGGTGCCATCTCGGCTCACTGCAACCTCTGCCTCCCAGGTTCAAGCGATTCTCCTGCCTCAACCTCTGGAGTAGCTGAGACTACAGGCGCCCGCCACCTTGCCTGGCTAATTTTTGTATTTTTAGTAGACACAGGCTTCTGCCATGTTGGCCAGGCTGGTCTCGAACTCCTGACCTCAGGTGATCCGCCCGCCTTGGCCACCCAAAGTGCTGGGATTACAGGCGTGAGCCACTGCGCCCAGCCTACTGCTTCATTTTTAAAATCCAACAGCCTTTCAACAAATGAAGAATTTCTTCAACTTTTGGACCTAACAAGTGATTTTAAATATGGAATGGACTTAAGCTTCTAAAACATTACTTTATAACCTACGACTGTACCCTCTCATATACAACACCAGACATTTCCAGAACAGCTTCCAGCTTTCATGTACTCTAAAATTTTCCAAATGTGAGGTTATAGACATTTTATTACATGTACTACATTTTCTATGACAAAGACCCTGTAAACACACAGTGTACACTTACCTAAACCACTGGTATCCAGCTCATAAATATCATTGACAAGATAAAAAGAGCTTATCTGGCACTGAGAACAGCCAGAATTAAAGAATCCACCCATTCTGGTAGGTACAGGACCAAGGAAAGGATACTGGAAAAAACGGAGAAAAATAATGCTCTTTTAAATCCATTAAAATGCATACGAAATAAGAAAATCAGGTAACTAGTGGATAAAAACCTGTCTCAGTGGTTCAGCTAAAAACCACTAATCAGCAAACTAATAACTGAATCATTACAGTAAAAACAGAACATTTATATTAATTTGTTGCTAGCTATTAAAAACTTACCATCACAAAAAGTTATTTTGCTTTCTCCCTCACTAGTCTGGATATTGAGGAAGCCTCTGCAATTCCCTCTGAGTCTAAAATATTCCTCTTTCTCCTGCTGAAGCTATAAACTGGGACAAAACAATTCCTTACTACTCACCCACCCCAAATTCCTGTTTATAAAACAGTCATAAATATAATTATTGCAACTTTGATGGTAAATACGTATTGATGGTACCTGAATATCCTTCTCAATAAATCGCTTTCCTGTCTCCAGGGTTGCCTCCAGCTGTTGAAGGAGCAAACGAAGAATATCAATCCGGGAGGATACCCCATTCTCGGCAGTCTTCTCCGAGTTCTTTGGCTCCACAGGGTGGTTGAGACTTGGAAGTCCACTGATCAGCCTCAATGTTAAGGATCGGATTCTTAACCACAAGGTCTCCTCCTCTAAGGAAAGTTTCTTATGTTCTTCAGAAACATCCCTTAAACAGAAACATCCTCAAATTATCTAACTTATTTAACCCACTGCTTTCAAATCTTTTTTTTTTTTTTTTTTTTTTGAGACAGAGTCTTGCTCTGTTGCCCAGGCTGGAGTGCAGTGGCACTATCTCTGCTCACTGCAAGCTCTGCTTCCCGGGTTCATGCCATTCTCCTGCCTCAGCCTCCCAAGTAGCTGGGACTACAGGTGCCTGCCACCACACCCGGCTAATTTTTTTTTTTGTATTTTTAGTAGAGACGGGGTTTCACCGTGTTAGCCAGGATGGTCTTGATCTCCTGACCTCATGATCTGCCTGCCTCGGCCTCCCAAAGTGCTGGGATTACAGGCGTCAGCCACCGCGACTGGCCTCAAATCTTTTTTTTTTTTTTTTTTTTATACTTTAGGTTTTAGGGTACATGTGCACAATATGCAGGTTTGTTACATATGTATCCATGTGCCATGTTGTTTTGCTGCACCCATTAACTCGTCATTTAGCATTAGGTATATCTCCTAATGCTGTCCCTCCCCCCTCCCCCCACCCCACAACAGTCCCCGATGTGTCATGTTCCCCTTCCTGTGTCCATGAGTTCTCATTGTTCAATTCCCACCTATGAGTGAGAACATGCAGTGTTTGGTTTTTTGTCCTTGCGATAGCTTACTGAGAATGATGTTTTCCAGTTTCATCCATGTCCCTACAAAGGATATGAACTCATCATTGTTTATGGCTGCATAATATTCCATGGTGTATATGTGCCATATTTTCTTAATCCAGTCTATCGTTGTTGGACATTTGGGTTGGTTCCAACTCTTTGCTATTGTGAATAGTGCCGCAATAAACATACGTGTGCATGTGTCTTTATAGCAGCATGATTTATAGTCCTTTGGGTATATACCCAGTAATGGGATGGCTGGGTCAAATGGTATTTCTAGTTCGAGATCCCTGAGGAATCGCCACACTGACTTCCACAATGGTTGAACTAGTTTACAGTCCCACCAACAGTGTAAAAGTGTTCCTAGTTCTCCACATCCTCTCCAGCACCCGTTATTTCCTGACTTTTTTAATGATGGCCATTCTAACTGGTGTGAGATGGTATCTCACTGTGGTTTTGATTTGCATTTCTCTGATGGCCAGTGATGATGAGCATTTTTTCATGTGTTTTTTGGCTGCATAAATGTCTTCTTTTGAGAAGTGTCTGTTCATGTCCTTTGCCCACTTGTTGATGGGGTTGTTTTTTTCTTGTAAATTTGTTTGAGTTCATTGTAGATTCTGGATATTAGCCCTTTGTCAGATGAGTAGGTTGCAAAAATTTTCTCCCATTCTGTAGGTTGCCTGTTCACTCTGATGGTAGTTTCTTTTGCTATGCAGAAGCTCTTTAGTTTAATTAGATCCCATTTGTCAATTTTGGCTTTTGTTGCCATTGCTTTTGGTGTTTTAGACATGAAGTCCTTGCCCACGCCTATGTCCTGAATGGTATTGCCTAGGTTTTCCTGTAGGATTTTAATGGTTTTAGCATAGATCAATGGAACGGAACAGAGCCCTCAGAAATAATGCCGCATATCTACAACTATCTGATCTTTGACAAACCTGACAAAAACAAGAAATGGGGAAAGGATTCTCTATTTAATAAATGGTGCTGGGAAAACTGGCTAGCCATATGTAGAAAGCTGAAACTGGATCCCTTCCTTACACCTTATACAAAAATTAATTCAAGATGGATTAAAGGCCTCAAATCTTTTAAAGTTAACTTTTACTGGTTAAGATGCCTTTGAATGGTTCCAGCTTTCATTTACTAGCTGAATGACCTAAGACAAGCCAAAACGTTCTCAAATCCCATTTCACTATCAATAAAATGGGAATGATAACCTATTTAACAGGTCATTTTCGGCTGGGCACGGTGGCTCATGCCTGTTATCCCAGCACTTTGGAAGGCTGAGGTGGGCAGATCACAAGGTCAGGAGATCGAGACCATCCTGTCTAATATGGTGAAATCCCATCTCTACTAAAAATACAAAAAATTAGCCAGGCGTGGTGGTGGGCGCCTGTAGTCCCAGCTACTCGGGAGGCTAAGACAGGAGAATGGCATGAACCAGGGAAGCGGAGCTTGCAGTGAGCCAAGATTGCACCACTGCACTCCAGCCTGGGCGACAGAGCAAGATTCCATCTCAAAAACAAAAACAAAAACAAAAAACAGGTCATTTTCCTTATAAGTGACACTTTGTTCTCTGATTATAAAAATAATACATGAGGACAGGTGTGGTGGCTCACACCTGTAATCCCAGCACTTTGGGAAGCTGAGGTGAGGGATTGCTTGAGGCCAGGAGTTGGAGAACAGCCTGGTAAACATAGCAAGACCCAGTCTCTGAAAAAAAAAAATACAAAAAATTGGCTGGACGTGGTGGCACACACCTGTAGTCCCAGCTACTAGGGAGGCTGAGATTGGAGGATTGCTTGAGCCCAAGAGTTCAAGGCTGCAGTGAGATATGGTCACTCCACTGTACTCCAGCCTGGGTAAGATCCTGTCTCTAATAAAAATAATAATACATAACATAAAAAATTCAAATGATAGAAAAATGTAAAAGGTAGAAAAGGTGCCCTGATAACCAATACCCATAGTATTATCAAGTTTGGTATAGATCTTTTTAGACTTTTGTAATGTGGATGTATAAAAATCTAACTAAAAATAGGGGCTGTGGCAGGGCGCAGTGGCTAACGCCTGTAATCCCAGCACTTTGGGAGGCTGAGGCAGGCAGATCATGAGGTCAGGAGATTGAGACCATCCTGGCTAACACGGTAAAATCCCGTCTCTATTAAAAATACAAAAAAATTAGCCGGTTGTGGTGGCACACGCCTATAGTCCCAGCTGAGGCTAACGCAGGAGAATTGATTGAACCCGGGAGGCGGAGGTTGCAGTGAGCTGAGATTGTGCCACCGCACTCCAGCCTGGATGACAGAGTGAGACTCCATCACACACACACACACACACAAAAATAGGGGCTGGGTGCGATAGCTCACACCTGTAATCCCAGCACTTTGAGTGGCCCAGATTGGGGGATCAACTGAGGTCAGGAGTTTGAGATCAGCCTGGCCAACATGGCAAAACCCCGTCTCTACTAAAAATACAAAAATTAGCCGGGTGTGGTGGCAGGGACCTGTAATCCCAGCTACTTGGGAGGCTGAGGCGGGAGAATCCCTTGAACCCAGGAGGTGGGGGTTGCAGTGAGCCGAGATCATGCCACTGCACTCTAGCCTGGGCGACAGAGACAGACTAGGTCTCAAAAATAAAAAGTAACTAAAAATAATACTTACACAACTTAATAATTTTAAACAAATTGGTTACAGTATGCAACAGAGGCTCCATCTAAATCTAAAAAAAAAGTAACTAAAAATAGTATGTATACAACTTAAGTCTAAACAAATTGGTTACAGTAATTACATTATTTTGCAAACTTCATCTTTTTATGACAGTATGTGTAGAAAAGAGTTAACATAGCAGGCCTGCAGCTATTATGGTTAGAAAGTCCTACTTGCAAGGTTGGCCCTTGGCTGATGTCTGGGAACTTTGCACTCCAACTATCCCTAAAATGATAAGAGTGGCTCGCTGTGCCTAGATTGTTTATATAAACCATGTTGTTTATGGTGAACACCTGCTTTCTTTCCACTCAGGATAGACAGAGTGTACCCACATAACAATGAAACCTTAAGCACCAAGTCTCTACTGGGTTTCCCTGGGCAGGAACATTCCACCTGTGTTACTGCATTTTTCCCTGCTGGAGAAAGGAGCATACTCAGTGTTTCCCCTCAGAGGAGGGAGAAAGCACTGGAAGTCTGAGTTCTCCAGACTCTGCCTGTTCCTTTTTCCCTTCCGGATTCTGTCATGTGTCCTTTCACTGTAATAAACCTTAGCCGTTGAGTGCAACTAACTATATGCTCAGCCCTGTGAATCCTGCTGGGACTCAATCCTAAATCACAGAATGTGGCCTTGGCAACCCACAAATCACGGAATTTTCAGAACTAGCTCATATACACTTCTTAGCATGTTTCTGCATTTATTTCCTTAAGTTCTACTTTCCTAGAAGCAGATCTGCCAAATTAAATGGTATGTGGCATTTTAAATCTTGATACATATCACTACAATTCCCTATAGGAAGATTGTATAAAATTTATCCCTGTGTAAATGCATAATAAGTATTTACCATACAGCCTTGCTGACCACAAGTATTCATCTTTTTTGCTAGAAACAAAATCTTTATTGCTGTAAGATGTGTTTCTTTGAACTTCTGGTTAAGCCCTTTGCCCAATTTCTTATTTTCTTATTGACTTTTTAAGAGTTCTCTCTATATATGAAGGATATTTGTATGAAGAAATTTACTACAAACCTTTAGAACTTAACAAATTTATTATTTCTATTTACAGAAGTTAAATCCTTTATGTTTCCAGATTTGGTATAATGCTAGGAAAGGCTTTCCTCACCTATTTAAAAATATTTTCTATATTTTCTTCTAGAATTTCTAAGGAATCTAGAATTTAGCATATAGTCTTTAATCCATCTGGAATTCTCATATATGCTGTGAAGGAGATCTAACTTTTAGATTAAACGGCAGTCCCAGCATAGGGGTGAGCTACACTTTATTCATTTGGCTTACCTATATTTTCTGATCCCTACAACAAACATATGTTATTTCATATTTGTGTAAAGTGAAGTTTGTTTTTTTTAATTTTAGATTCATCCTAATTCTTTTTTTTTTTTTCTGAGATGGAGTTTTGCTCTTGTTGCCCAGGCTGGAGTGCAATGGTGTGATATCAGCTCACTGCAACCTCCGCTCCCTGGGTTCAAACAATTCTCCTGCCTCAGCCTCCCGAATAGCTGGGATTACAGGCACACGCCACCACGCCCAGCTAATTTTTGTATTTTTAGTAGAGATAGGGTTTCACCATGCTGGCCAGGATGGTCTTGAACTCTGGACCTCAAGTGATCCACCGGCCTTGGCCTCCCAAAGTGCTGCAATTACAGGCCTGAGCCACTATGCCCAGCCCAACCTAATTCTTAAAAAATAAATTGCTTTACCCAGGAGTTCGAAGCTGCAGTGAGCTATGATCTTGGGCTCTTTAAAACAAAACAAAACAAAACAAAACAAAACAAAACAAAACAAAACAAAAAACAAAACAAAACAAAACAAAACAAAACAAAACAAAACAAAACAAAACAAAACAAAAACTTTAAAAATTGCTTAAGGTTAAATTCCAGTTACCTGTCTTTTGGATCCCAGCTGAAAAAGACATTTAAGTCTCTGTTGTCTCGCAAATCTTCCCATGGAATGTCATCTTCTTCTGGCCTAAGGTTCATTGACTTTATACTTTCTGCTAAACTGGTGGATCTGTGATAAAGAAAAATCCACATATTATTTTAATAGTAAAATAGCCAGAAAATATTATTAATCAGGACTTCCTGTTTTACTAGACAGGAAGGGAAAGAGGAAGGAAGGGCTCATATAAGGTGAAATAGAACCAAGCGCAGATCAAACTGGATTGCTACATGGCAAGCCCACACAAAACAAAGGGGATCAGCATTAATTCCTGAAATCTCTTGATTTGTAGGGGAGGAGGAACCTTTGTAAGCACAATATGGACCAGGGGTTGATGACCATGACCTAAATGGCTTCTGTAATGGTCCCAAGATGTTGCTGGCAGTACTCTATCATTCCCCATGACATGTACCAAGTTCTGTTTCCCCACTGTCTCTCTCCCTTTTTTCTGCCTATTTTACCTTAAGCCTGCTAATAACACCCATGAGCCCATTAACGGCTCTTAACAACTGATCTAATCCCTTAGTTCCTTTATAGCTCTCATGCAATACTTACATATTTGCTTCAAGTAGAAGGTCTAACAGCATCCGTTCAGTACGGACTTGTGCAAAATGAAGAGAATTATTCAGCCTGTTCCTAAAAGCGATAAACTCTGGGATCTTCTCAAATGCACCATATTTGTAAGCTTGAATAATATATTCTGAGGTCTGAGAAGGAAAGACATCACCTTGGTATAAATAATTCACAAGTCAGGCAATGTAAGCAAACCTTGCCAGCCAAAACAAAACACTCAAACGAAAATTAAGTTTTAAATCTAATCTTTAAAGGTCTTGGTCACCAAGTAGAATATTAGCTTTTTAAAATGTTTTTCTTCCTTCTTATACTTTAAACAAATGTCTCCTTTACTAATATTACTAATTGTAATAACCAGCTTCTGCCACCATCACATAAGCCTTCTCTTGGCAGTCATATCTTTCAATTCAATAGGAACTGAGGTTTTGTTTTGCCACATCAGTCAAAAATTTGGTTAGTGCCATTCTGGAAGGGATGTTACTCCATGTTTTTCTGCATCTAAGGTAAACTGTGTTTCATACAAAGGTTCCAAAAGCACCAGAATAATAGAACCTCCTGCCCCCCCCACCCCAAATAAAAACCACTCTCCTTTAGAAAAAAACAGGCTGCTCTTTGGTTTTGCTTATTTCTGAATACTGTATTAGAAACACAGGGCATATGAGCATTATGCCAGGATAGAAGTAAGACACCAAACAAAAGACCTATAAAAATTCATGTCATAATCTATTCTGAGGACAGACTTCAAGAACCAAGTTTCTTGTCCATCTATATTACGTAAGACCTCTGCTGGAAATTTCCTTAAACAAGTATGTGAAGGGAACATTCACCACATGTGCTTTAATTGTAGCTTAATACATATACAGAGATCAAACATTACAGAACAGAGGCAAGATAAAGAATTCTAAGCAGAAATTCTGGCACAATAGAAGAAAATCTCAGGGAAGAACATTTCATGGGTGTGGGACTATGCCATCAGGATCAGAAGACAGGAGATTACCCCTTTGGGCCAAGGAAACCATTATGCTCAAAGCTGATGTCTGCCCCCAAAAAAGATCCTTTCTAGAAAAAACAGTCTTTTTACACAGCCTCAGTTAATCAGCTCTGCCCCCATCTCCATTACGTCTGAATAATTTGCCCAGTAGGAAAATAGGCCAATAGTCAACAACATACCCTCTGATATACAGCCTTGCAGGGTTCATTTCAGGCCGCGGGATTGCGCCACGGGCGCTAATTCAACTGCATTCGATGCGGCTTTTAAACCCCCATGGGACACCTCGGCGAGCTGTTTGCCTGCAGTATCTGGAGAAATTAAAGACGGACGGACACAAGAAAATTAAAAAGATTACTTGTGATCCTGCAGGTTTCAAGAAGGACTACCTGAAAAAGCTCGAGTATACCTTCTAGCTTGATTAAAGGACAGTGATACACCCTATCAAGAGGAGGCCAGGATACTCTAAACACATATGCCTATCCTATGGCCCCTTGGCTTAGAAAACACAGCAAGGTTTACTATCAGCCCTTGTAATAGGAACTTACAGCTGGGGGAAAAAAAACAGCTGGTTAGGAACACATGATTCAGCAATTAATCAAAAAGAAAGTATGACTTTAGTAATTCCAATCAAAGTTATAATTACAGTTCCAAAGTATGCTATGATTTAAGGAGGGAACCCAGCCTTACCAAGTGTAGAGGCAGTTTTAATTTCTAAGTGGTCCGTGGAACACCACTTTATTTAAAAAAAAAAAAAAGGGCAATAGCTTTTCAAAGAGAAAAATAAGGGGCAACAAAGAGAGTATAGTCTTTAACAAACTAAGAAGGTAGTCACAGTTCTCTGGCTTATCTTTTTTAGATAGTCCTTCTGTAACACTGCAGTAAAGTACCACTGCAGAGCTAGACAAGGGCCTGGGATGCAACCAGTAGGACCAAGGCTGTGGAAGTAGTACTATGTGAAGAAACAACCCCCTACTGGAACTGCAGGCAAAACTGAAAGCCACAGGCACTTTAAAGACTTTTGAATAACAAAGTATGTTGTCCGTACCTATTTCTACTCATTTATGCAGCAATGAGGCTATTTAGATCCCGAATGGATTCCTGAAATGAACCCTGGTCACTGTAAAAATTAGTGAAATATATGGACATAAAACCCCTGAATAATGGTCTTTGTGAATACCTAGAGATTTTATTTTCTTTTATTTACTTTTTTTTTTTTTGAGACAGTCTCACTCTGTCACCCAAGAGTGACAGCTGGAGTGCAGTGGCATGATCTCAGCTCACTGCAACCTCCACCTCCCAGATTCAAGCAAGTCTCCTGACTCAGCCTCTCAAGTAGCTGGAATTACAGGCACTCGCCAACACACCCAGATAATTTTTGATTTTAAAGGGAAATTTTAAAGAAGTAAAAACATATAAGTGACTTTTAAAGATATGAAAATCTGGTGCTTATTTTCATATTTTTAAAAATCTATTCCAAAGTAAGATGACAACAGAAAATAACCTTTATAGAAAGAAAATCCCTATGCAGATCTTCCAAATACAACTTTCAGTCCCATAGCACAAAACATTACTAAGCAAAACACTAGATTTTCCATTTAAGTAAAAGTGTCCTGTCAAAGAGCTAGGTGGGAATTGAAATGCATCAGTCATCCAAGGAAAAAGCATCCGGGGATCCCAAAAACTATCAAGAATAAAAGATGCAGAGTATAGAGCTCTGGATTTGAAGAGAGATATTTCTGATACTCTAAGCACAAGGTTGAACACACACAGTAAGACACTACAATCATAATCTTTCTTAGCCTTAGATTTCTTTACGAAACAGTTCACACCACAGTCTCCATCTGGCACTCAACATTAAGGTCAAGCTACATGTTCCTAGCTGTACCGTATTTTTCTTTTTTGGTGGGGGGACAGAGTCTCTCTCTTGTCACCCAGGCTGGAGTATAATGGTACAATCAGCTCACTGCAACCTCCACCTCCCGGGTCAAGCAATTCTCCTGCCTCAGCCTGCCGAGTAGCTGGGATTACAGGTACCTGCCACCATGCCCAGCTAATTTTTGTATTTTTAGTAGAGATGGGGTTTCACCACGTTGGCCAGGCTGGTCTTGAACTCCTGACCTCAGGTGATCCACCCACCTCAGCCTCCCAGTGCTTGGATTATAGGCGTGAGCCACTGTGCCCAGCCTGTACTGTATTTTTCTTTTGCCTCTAGGACGCCTCAAGATTATCTCCTGTCAGCAGATTAAATAAGCTCTATCTTCTTAGCAGTAATCAAAATATATTTCAAGTGTCCTAGTCTCTGATCGATAAAATGCTATAATTTTATCAGGTTCAACATCACATACATTCAGATGAATTAGTCACTTTTGCCACACACAACCATCAGCAAAACATCAAACAAAGATACAAAAAAAAAACTCTGAGGATGACACATCCCCTCAAATTGCTCCTAGGGGTCTCCTTTGCCTATATTACAATACTTTTGTAATTTTATTTTTAGAGTTTTCTTTCAAAACAACTCTTCAGACACAATATTTGTGGGAAGAAAAAATTAAAGCCTAATTCTGATATATATAAAGTAATGTGTCTTTACTGACCACATCTTCATGAGTAATACAGTTCTTCTAGAATGCTGGATGATTGAAAGCTAGAGGAAAACCAGCCACTGGGCTGGAATTAATCCCTGATTTACTCCTACTACCTCAAAGCTATTTGAGAAACAAACCTTTGAAAAGGAATCTGCAGTAAATCAAATGTTTCTTTCATCTCTCTTACAAATACAGAAATGAGGCCATAAATAATGAGATGAGGAAATCAATCCTTTTGATTTTTTTTTTTTGAGCTAGTGAAACTTCTTGAAAACAGGAGGGCAAGTACAGATACTTGAACACACAATGAAAATTCATAGGTTTATAGCTCATCCATGTTGGATTTTAGAAACTCAACATCCTAGGGATGACCTTCTGACCTCTAAGCCAGGCCAGAACACCTTCTGAGTAACATGCTCAGATGCTGATACTCATTTTCCTCTCTCCCTGATCAGAGGCTATGCCACAAAATGAGGTCTGAACGGAGATATCAATCACTGCAGAGGTAAGGGGGCCACTTTGGGGAGGGGATACAGGACTAAGAACCAACTAATGGTACACAGCTCATTATCTAAGCACAAGAGGCTGCTTTCCACCTGCTCAGAGCTGTCCTTTGCTACTCCAGCCCTCTAGGCCATTCCCTGAAACTTGTCAGAACGTAATTATCATAAACTGAGAACAAACCTCTATCCCATGTTCAGAAATGCTTCTATTTAATACAATACCCCCTTAAAGAATTAGATGGAAGATAGATTAGTCATCCTGCTACAGTAAAACAAAAGGGTTGAAAAAAAATCCTCATGAGTGTTTGCCAAGAACCCCAGAAACTAGCTTCCTTGCTAGTTCCTTAATTGCTGGTAGACCATGAGAATGGAAAGCTATGGGCAGATAGCTGGCACAGCCAACTTCAGGCGATGAGGCTTGGAAGTCTGTGAAAACCAAGCAGGCAGTGACCACCCTGGAGACATTCCTTTTCTCCACATTCATTGTTGGGCAGTTTTTCACAATTGGTCAACTGAGTACAGACCATATGGTTTTCCTACAAAAACTTCTGCTTAACCAACAAGTAGAGCCCAAGTCTGCTTGCAGTGAAAAATATGGTGCAAATCCCATCCTTTCATTATGGCACAGAGAAGCTCTATTTTATTTATTGCTACTTTAAAAAAACATATTGTTCATCTAAGTTTCTTGGAATGCCTTTTAATTTTCTAAGAAAATACAAGTACATTCACCTTTGGCAAAGAGCACAATGGACATACATTTCAGAGTTAAATAAAAGTAACAGAGAGCAGCTGCTATTGCAGAATGTTATATGGCATCCCAGGCTATGAACGCTTATGGGCTGTTTCTTATACCCTTGGAAAAGTCTCTTAGAGATCAAAAGCCAGGTCTAAGAGGACTAACACTTCCTAGTCAGTAAATACCAGTTTTTAAATGCAACTTTCCAAGGATTCTATTAAACACACCCATTCTAACAAACACAAATAACTCTCTACCTCTCCCTACCAGCCTTGGACGGTAAGCTGTGATCTAAGGGCACTTGCTAGTTCAGCATGGTGCACCTTAACATGTGTACTTGTGACATGACGTGACGCGCTCAATAGTGTGCAGTCAGCAGGCAAGATCACGGTTAAAAAATAGTTTTTCACTTACATCTTTCTGGTTGGAGTGAAAAAACCTGAGTGCGAAGTTACAGGATTGGGACGCAGCAGCATACTGACCTAGAGATTCAGCATATCGGGTCAAAAGATAACTAGATCAGAAGGAAAGAAGGAAAAAAAAGACATGTTATACTTACTTACCTAGCTCAAGTAACAAATATTACGCTTCAAATTACTTGGCAAAAAAATAGCTAGGCATAAGAAAACACTAAAACATACTCCCACAGAAATGATCTAATTCACCAGTTAAAATTTAAAAAAATAAAAAAAAAAAAGAGCCAAAAGTTAACTCAGTTTTGTGGGAGACCTAAAGTTTTATACTAGGCTTTCTTACACTCTGATGATTAATGGCACATAAAAGTTCTAAGAGAACATAATGCTGTCTTCCTAAAACAGCACCACAGACAACAGAGAAAATGCTATTAAGTGATAATAGCATAATAATAAAGAGTAGTCTAAATACAAGTCCAAAATACAAATTCAAACTTTGTTGAGGTCAATAAAGTACACGTGTCAACTTCAACTGCAAAGTGGAAATGAACACTTCAAAATAATGTGTGCTAAGAGTAAGGGTTCAAAGTATATAGACGTTTGCTATCTCTGGGGAAAACTCTCTTACATTTCTAAATTGTGCAAATTTTCAAATTACCACAAAATGCTGGGAGATATAAAAATCTTTCTGCTTTGCAATGGATCATAACAGGTTATTATTTAATCAAAAAGGCTTAATGTCAGGATCAACTTTAAAATCTGTTAGAGTCCTGTGTACCCCACACTGGTATAGCTGGCTGCTCATTATTCAGAGTATATACTACCAACCCAATGGTATCATGCTGGATATGCTTAGCATCAAGGCTGGAGTAAAGATCCACCACTGGTTCAAATGCACCCAGCATACAGTAGATTCGAACAAGCAGCAATTTGAACTGAGCATTGGAAGGGCTATGGGTTAATCCCTCTTCCAGCAAAGTCAGGGCCTGCCACACAGCAGTCTCATCACCTAGAACCAAAATACAGCATTATCCACTGATCTTGACAGCAAATGAAAGCTTCCCCAAAACAAAAAACAAAACCTTATTGACATCATCAACCCCCTCTATAAATGAAGTTAAATGACAGAGAACAAATTTTAGATATACACCTATAACCAAAATAGAGAATTTCCCCTAAACAGAGAGTCCTTCAATAGTTAAGTCTATTCTTAAACATGCCCACAGCAAAAATGATGCAGATTTTAAGTGGCCAGGTCTTGTGGGGGGAAGTTATAGAATCTCACAGAATCTCAGATTCTGGGAAGAGATGGACTTTGAAGGAAAACTGGAGCTCAGCACCTTGACCCTGCAGGATTTCCTCTATAAAACACCAGACAGATGTTCTCTATAGATATCATTTTTCTTCCATATGTAACTCTACTAACAGAATGGCAAATAGGATGTTTGAAAATATTTACTCATTAATAATCAAATTAAAATGATACTTTTTTGGGGGTCTATGAAATTTCAAAAGGTACATGTATCTCTAGTCTTCAAGATTAAGTAACTTATTCTTTAGGATCCATCTAAAGAAAATACTATGAAATACAGATAAAGCTTTATATACAAAAATAGTTATCGTACTCTCTAGTGATGTAATGATGGGAGGATGAGTAGGTAAATTACGGTAACTTTGACACATGGAAACGTCATATAACTACTTGACATTGATAGAGAGTTTTTAATTACAAAGGAAAATGTTTGTGCAAGAATGTTCAGTAAAACACACACACAGAAAATTCAAGTTAGTACAAAGAGTTGATCTCAACTCTTAAAATATGCACAAAGAGAGAGAGAAGAAGAAAACAAACAAAAATGTTAGCTGGACATGGTAGATCATGCCTATACTCCCAGCACTTTGGAAAGCTGAGGTGGGAGGATCACTTGAGCCCACAAGTTTGAGACCAGCCTGAACAACATAGCTAGACCTCGTTTCTATTAAAAACATTTTTGAAAAAATTAGCCAGACGTGGTGGTGCACACTGCCTACGGTTCCAGCTACTCAGGAGGCTGCGGTTGGGAGGATTGCTTCAGCCTAGGAGGTTGAGGCTGCAGTGAGCTGTGCTCATGCCACTGCACTCCAACCTTGGCAGCAGAGTGCAGCTTTGTCTCAAGAATACAAAAGGAAAAAAAAAATGCAAAAGTGATGGGTGCTTTTGAGGTCCAAAAAAAGTGAGATTTTAAGTAAACTGCTTTCCAAAATTTATACAAGTTACTTTTACAGTCAGTAACAATAGCAAAAATGAAAGCACCATGCAGTAAGATTTTAAGGTAATATTCTATATGCTGTTTTCCAAAAGAAAAGAAAGATAGGCCGGGCACAGTAGCTCATGCCTGTAATCCCAGCACTTTGGGAGGACAAGGCAGGGAGATGGCTTGAGCCCAGGACTTTGAGACCAGCCTGGGAAACATGGCAAAACCCCAACTATACAAAAAATACAAAAATTGGCTGGGCACAGTGGCTCACACCTGTAATTCCAGCACTTTGGGAGGCCAGGGAAGCAGATCACCTCAGGTCAGGAATTCGAGACCAACCTGGCCAACATGGTAAAACCTCTTCTCTACTAAAAATACAAAAATTAGCCGGGCGTGGTGGCAGGTGCCTATAATTCCAGCTACTCAGGAGGCTGAGGCAGGAGAATTGCTTGAACCCAGGAGACAGAGGTTGCAGTGAGCCGAGATCGCACCATTGCACTCCAGCCTGGGACGGAGTTAAGACTCCATCTCAAAATAAAAATAAAATTTAATAATAAATAAAAAATAAATTTAAAAAAATTTAAAATTAACTAAATAAATAATACAAAAACTAGCCAGGCATGGTGGCATGTGCCTATACTCCCAGTTACCCAGGAGGCTGAAGTGGGAGGATCCCTTAAGCCCAGGAGGTTGAGGCTACAGAGAGCTACTATGGTGCTACTGCACTCCAGCCTGGATGAGAGTGTGAAACCCTGTCTCAAAATAAAAAAATAGCCTTTCAGAAAAAATATTTGAGAGCATCAACTTCCTAAAGCACTCAATCCTTTTGAATTCAAATCAATCTCTTTAAATGCCCTCATCAACTTTCTATTGATTTCTAAGTTCTGCCAGGTGCACCTTGAACAATGATTATGACTGTGACTGGAGTACTTCAACATCCCTTTCACTGACTTCAAGAAGCCCTGCATCTTCACAAGATCTACAATTTCATTTTGCAAATGATTCCCATGTATTTGTCTGCACTGCAGGATTTTGGACAATTTACCTTTTTTCTCTCTGCCCTCCACTTCTCTCACCTATAAAACTGTGACAATAACTGTATTATTAAAATGTTTAAATTGGCCGGGTGTGGTGACTCACGCCTGAAATCCCAGCACTTTGGGAGGCTGAGGCGGGCGGATCACGAGGTCAGGAGTTCAAGACCAACCTGACCAACATGGTAAAACCATGTCTCTACTAAAAATACAAAAATTAGCCAGGCGTGGTGGTGTGCACCTGTAATCCCAGCTAGTCAGGAGGCTGAGGCAGGAGAATCGCTTGAACTTGGGATGCAGAGGTTGCAGTGAGCCAAAATCACACCAATGCACTCCAGCCCAGGCAACAGAGCGAGACTCAATCTCAAAAAAATAAAGTAAGATAAAATAAAATAAAATAAAATAAAATAAAATGTTTAATTTGTGTAAAGTACTTTCACATGCCTAATAATCAACTGTCAGTTGTTACTATTATCATATGGCCACATATCTTGCTCAAAATATTAATATAAGAGACTAGCAAAGCCATAGTCACTATTGGTGAGAACAGATGCTAGGCATCAGTAAGAAAGGCTATCTGTGTGGGGATCAAATTACTACATGATCAGTTCATTAATGTTTTCATGTTAAAATGACTTTTGCTGCCCTATGCAGGCTCATGAATCTAGGGGCTCAAATAACAAGTTCTCTGATGACAAGGATTTCACTCTCATCCCTGGTACAGTATAGTGTAGGAAGTATTACTGGCCAGGCGCAGTGGCTCATGCCTGTAATCCCAGCATTTTGGGAGGCCAAGGCAGACAGATCACCTGAGGTCAGGAGTGTGAGACCAGCCTAACATGGTGAAACCCCATCTCTACCAAAAATACAAAAATTAGGCCGGGTGCAGTGGCTCACCCTGTAATCCCAGCACTTTGGGAGGCCGAGGTGGGTGGATCACAAGGTCAAGAGATCGAGACCATCCTGGACAACATGGTGAAACCCTGTCTCTGCTAAAAATACAAAAAAATTAGCCAGGTGTGGTGGTGGGTGCCTGTAGTCCCAGCTACCTGGGAGGCTGAGGCAGGAGAATCACTTGAACCCAGGAGGTGGAGGTTGCAGTGAGCCAAGATTGTGCCATTGCACTCCAGTCTGGCGACAGAGCAAGACTTTGTCTCAAAAAAAAACCACAAAAATTAGCCAGGCATAGTGGCACATGCCTGTAATCACAGCTACTCGGGCGGCTGAGACAGGAGAATCGTTTGAACCTGGGAGGAGGATGTTGCAGTGAGCCAAGATTGTGCCATTACACTCCAGCCTGGGCAATAGAGCGAGACTCCATCTCAAAACAAACTGAAAAAAAAAAAAAAAAAAAAAAAAAATACACTACCATATGGTTACATACAATGTCCTACAGAAGTTCAGAGGAGCATAAAATCCCCAGTGAGGAAGAGTTAAAATCAAGACAGGCTTTGTTAAAGGCATCATTTGAGTAAAACTTAGATAGATGAGGGAGGTAAGAAAGTTATTTCAAAGAGAGGCAACATGATGTTAAGTGATAGCAGCAAAAAAAATTTTAAAGTAGATTCAAGACTGTAAATACCTAAGAATCTGGAGATGTGGACACAGGCCAGATTATAAACAGCATTACAAACTATCCCAAAACACGTGACTTTTATCCTCAGGAAAACAGGGTACCTCTGAAGCATATTTTTTTCTTTTTAAATTTTTTAGAGACAGGGTCCTGCTCTGTCATCCAGGCTGGAGTGTAATGGTGTGATCATAGCTCACTGCAGCCTTGAACTACTGGGCTCAAGCCTTGGCTTCCTGAGGTCTGAAGGATTTTAGGAATGGCATGATAAGGCTGGGTGCAGTGGCTCACGCCTGAATCCCAGCACTTTGGGAGGCCGAGGCGGGTGGATCACCTGAGGTCAGGAGTTTGAGACTAGCCTGGCCAACATGGCAAAACCTTGTCTCTACTAAAAACACAAAAACTGGCCAGGCACAGAGGCTCACACCTATAATCCTAACACTTTCGGAGGCCGAGGCGGGCAGATCACGAGGTCAGGTAATTGAGACCATCCTGGCTAACATGGTAAAACCCCATCTCTACTAAAAATACAAAAAATTAGCCAGGCATGGTGGTGGGCACCTGTAGTCCCAGCTACTCGGGAGGCTGAGGCAGCAGAATGGCGTGAACCCGGGAGGCAGAGCTTGCAGTGAGCTGAGATCGCACCACTGCACTCCAGCCTGGGCGACAGAGCAAGACTCCATCTCACAAAAAAAAAAAAAAACTAGCCGGGCTTGGTGGCATGTGCCTGTAAACCCATCTACTCTGGGGCTAAGGCATGAGAATCGCTTGAACCCAGAAGGCGGAGGTTGCAGTGAGCTGAGATCACGCCACTGCATTCGAGCCTGGGCAACAAGAACAAGACTCCATCTCAAAAAAAAGCAAAACTGAGTGCTCTATGAAATGATCTGTGAGGGCAGGGGTTGTGTTTATCTTGCTTACCACTGTCTCTTCAGCCCTTTGTTTCTTCTATAGTTAAATTCTCATGAATAATATGCTATAAGCACCTAAACTTATTTATTCTCCAAAACTGCTAATAAGAGAAAATGTCAGGGGGTGGGACCTAAAGAAAAGGCAATCCCAATACCATTTGCTGAATCATCCTTCTCTTCCCCAATCACTCACAATGCTTCCTTTACCATGTCTTATATTTTTATCTTAAATGAGACAAACTATATTCCAGAAAGAATGCATTTTTCTGTATACAAAATTTTTTGAAGTGAATAAAAGATATTCTGTTCCATAGGCCTGTGCATGTATTTTTTAGTCAGTTTCATTGTATTTTAATTTTTGTAGCTTTGTCATAGTATTTTTTTTTACAGTCATTACTTATTATTCACAAACACTTAAAAACAGAACAGATATCCATTCATTTAACATTATCCTGGTTACGAAGGGATAAATTGGAGACAGGTTTTTTTTTTTTTTTTTTTTTTGAGACGGAGTCTTGCTCTGTTGCCCAGGCTGAAGTGCAGTGGCATGATCTCAGCTCACTGCAACCTCCGCCTCCCAAGCTCAAGCAATTCTCCTGCCTCAGCCTCCCAAGTAGCTGGGACTACAGGTATGCGCCCAAATACCCAGCTAATTTTTGTATTTTTAGTACAGACGAAGTTTCGCCATGTTGGCCAGGCTAGTCTCGAACTCCTGACCTCAGGTGATCCACCCGCCTCAGCCTCCCAAAGTGCTAGGATTACAGGCATGAGCCATCGCACCTGGCCAAGACAGGTTTTTCTGGAAGCACCCTAGAAATATCAAGAAAAGCAGAACCTAAAAGCATAAATAAAATTTGTGGACTGTAAAATTAGTCTAACGAAAGAATGCAGTACTTATAATCAATAAAAACAAAAAGTAAAGTTGAACTGAAATCACTGCTACTTACCTGTTTCCCTCCATACATCAATAAGCACATGGACAGCAAGGAGACAGTAATAGTCAGAAAACTGCAATTCTGTTTTCAAACAGGTTTTCCCTATGGGGGAAAAAAATTATATCTATTTTAACATTTATTCAACTATTACTGACCCCAAAGGAGTTTTTAAAAGCAGGAAAGTGACAGGAGGGAGAAGAGGAAAAGTAAAAGAAAATTAAGAATAAGATAAGTACCAAGAGAAAAATATAAGCCACGAATCAAAGGGTTCAAAAGAAGGTGAGACCACACTCAGCTGGAACAGAAGGTAGGGTTCCAGAGCAGAGGTGGTATCCACGATGGTCCCAAAGGGAGAGAAGGAAGATTTGAAGGAGGTTGAGGTGAAGAAAAGAACATAAGCCAAGTGCCATGTATAACTAAATTCACAATATGCTCCTGACTTCATCTAATTCTTTAGACTACAGATAAATACTGACATCTTATAGTCAGACAATTATATGTCTATCACATATATCTAGCAAAGGCCACACCTATCTGAAGATCATCTATTTCTAAACTAAATATTTATCTTACAATTTACGATATTCCTTTTGTTCACTTACAGTCTATATATTAAGAATATTTAGGCCTACAAGCAGAAAATGTGATAATTATCATAAACTATGCAATCTATATGAGCCCCAATCTAATAAAAAGTTAGCTCATCAGATCAAGAAGAATACAGACAACTGAAAGCCAATCAGAATTATTTAAAACTCCAGGCTTAAGAAAGGCTTTACATCATATTACTTATATGGTCTTCCCAGACAAAATAGTCTCCTTACAAAACTCATTAAAACAGGGTGCTACAGCTGCTTAAAAAACTGACTTCTAAGTCTTAGTGTAGATCAGGGAACTACTGCACATTTTGAATGGTTGCTCACCAAATTCCAGTCCATGCTGGTACCTTAACATCAATTCTCTGACCACACTCAATTTCTGATTTTTATCCATGGTGTGGTACAAGCCAAGTAACCTCGTCAGCTGCACCACACACAAATGTTGCTGCAGAGCTCTGATGTCAGCAGGCAGTGCCAGCTTATCCTCTGTTGGTGTCGACAAAGGAACAACTCCAAGTAACTGATTAATAAACTGCAAAGTGGGGAAAAAAGGAGCAAAGGTCTCAAAACACAACTAGTCTTCAGTAGGCCATAATTAACAGAAATTGAATGGTCTAGAAAAAGACATCAAGAAAAAAAAAAAAAACTAAAATTCCTTTCATACACCATTTTCTACCTACCAAAACAGCTAAAACGAAAAAAATTTGTGACAGCACACAACACTGGTGAAGCTCCAATGAAACTGGCACACTCATTCATTACTGGCCAAAAGTATTTTTCAATACCATGTACTACAGGCAGTGAAAGATTTTTTTACTTCTGAAAATGTCCCATAACTTATAGCATATTAACATAATATACATTACAGCAATGAAAACATTAGGAAGACTATAGAAAAGAGCAGATTACCAAAAAAATCAAAAAAATTTTAATCTGTAATTATGCTGATAAATTCTGAAAGGAAAGGTTATACATGGAAAGATACTCTTTACCTTATGTCAGTGACCCTACATTTTTCTTAATTGAACTTATAATTATAGATTCATGCTCAGCTATGAGAAATGAGATCCCATGTACCATTCATCCAGTTTTCTCCGAATGGTTACATCTTGCCTTAAAATGTTTTTCATCCTTTAAATTTGGATAAAAATTTAAAAATAAAACCCACATACCAGTTCTAGTTATGTATTTATTAAATACATGCTTATTTCCTCTCACTTCTAAAATCCTATTAAGATGCCAGTAAGGAATAAAAAAAGAAGAGGCTGGGTGCAGTGGCTCAGGCCTGTAATCCTAGCACTTTGGAAGTCCAAGGTGGGCACATCACTTCAGGCCAGGAGTTCAAGACCAGCTGGGCCAACATGCTGAAACCCCATCTCTACTAAAAATACACAAAAAAACTAGCCAGGCATGGTGGCGCGCACCTGTAATCCCCACTACTCAGGATGCTGAGGCAGGAGAATCGCTTGAACCTGGGAGGCAGAGGTTGCTGTGAGCCAAGATCGCCCTACCGCACTCCAGCCTGGGCAACAGAGTGAGACTCTATCTCAAAAAAAAAAAAAAAAAAAAAAAAAGTTGTAAAAGAAAAAATAGGCCGGGCGCAGTGCACGGTGGCTGACGCCTATAATCCTAGCACTTTGGGAGGCCGAGGCGGGCAGATTGCCTGAGGTCAGGAGTTTGAGACCTCCCTGGCCAACATAGTGAAACCCTGTCTCTACTAAAAATACAAAACATTAGCTGGGTGTGGTGGTGGGTGCCTATAATCCCAACTACTCAGGAGGGTGAGGCAGGAGAATCGCTTGAACGCAGGAGGCGGTGGTTGCAGTGAGCCGAGATCACGCCACTGTACTCCAGCCTGGGCAACAAGAGTGAAACTCCATATTAAAAAAAAATTTAAAAATCCACAAAGATCAAGAATATGTGAAGAGGCCGGGAGCAGTGGCTCACGCCTATATTCCCAACAGAGATGGGAGAATCACTTGTGCTCAAGAGTTCAAGATCAGCCTAGGCACATAGTGAGACCACATCTCTACTAAACAAACAAACAAACAAAAAAAACACATAGCCAGGCACAGTGGTGCATGCCTGTAGTCCCAGCTACTCAAGAGGCTGAGGCGGGAGGATGACTTGAGCCCGGGAGTTTGAGCCTGCAGTGAGCCGTCATCGCGCCATTACACTGCAGCCTGGGTGACACAGCGAGACCCTGTCTCAAAAAAAAAGAAGAAAATAATAATACATGAAGAAATGAGAGATGACAGCAAATAAAAATCATGAAGATTTCAAAAGATACAAGAACAGGTGGTAAGTAATAACTTACGTTGCCAAGAACACTGAAATCTAACAGTATGCATTAAGGCAGACCCCAATAAGCAGGAAGCTCACTCTAGTCACAGAATCTTGGAAGACTCAGAGACTAAGGGCACCAGGTGTCCCTAAAGGCTAAAGTGCTGATGGGACTCAAATAGAATATATTAATTTCTAAGAAGTTAGGCCCCTCCCAAAGTTCACAGATGGAATTTCTAAGTGTGAGTAGAACAGCCTGGGTTTTACAGCCATAAGGCGCTGAACCAGAGATACAGAGTCAGAGACAGCAGTCATAGCTGAAAACGGGAATAAAGTGAAATTTGCTTATTCAGTGGTTATTTCAGGCTCCCACCCTATACTCCCAACCATATCGCAGAATGCTATCAGACAAATATGTAAGTTCCTAAACAGATAGTAGCGAACAGGCATTTTGGAATGGAAAGCATTTCTTACATTGGTGAAGAGAGGGGTAGAGAGAACAGAATCTCATGTTTTATCCTAAATATATAAGGGGGAAATTGATTTGTTATAAACAACTAATCACCTTCCACAGAAGGGCACCAATAGGTTAAGACTATAACTATAAAAATAAATTCTTAAATAAGAAAATAATTTAGAAATATGGAGGAAAATAACAAAAGAATTTAGTTGAAAGGGATTTGCATCTGTTGAGCTGGAACAAAAAGAGTGACTACTGCCTCTCAATATAAGCCTTGTGATACTATTTGACTTTTTCAGTTTTATACAGTACATGTATTTCTTCTTCCTTTTTTGGGAGGGGGTCTCACTATGTTGTCCAGGCTGGACTTGAATTCCTGGGCTCAAGCAATCCTCCTGCTTCAGCCTCCTGAGTAGCTGTGACTATAGGTGTGTGCCACTGCACCCAGCTTCAGTACATGTGATTTTTTGATACAAATAAAAAATTTAAACAAAATCCCACTCATCCTGCAGTTTAACATCTGTAATGAATTTGCTTCAATTTACCTATAATTCTATTAATTTTAATCATTATTATCAGATATATATAGTTCATAATTTTAACAAACTGCAGCACTGATTTTCATGTTTTTGTTGTTGTTGTTGTTTTTGAGACGGAGTCTCACTCTGTTGCCCAGGCTGGAGTGCAGTAGTACAATCTCGGCTTACTGCAACCTCTGCTTCCTGGGTTCAAGCGATTCTCTTGCTTCAGCCATCCGAGTAGCTGGGACTACAGTACAGGCATGCATCACCACATCCAGCTAATTTTTGTATTTTTAGTAGACACGGGGTTTTGCCATGTTGGCCAGGCTGGTCTCGAACTCCTGAACTCAAGTCGCCCGTCTCATCCTCCCAAAGTGCTGGGATTGCAGACATGAGCCACCGTGCCCAGCCATTATTTTCAGGTTTTTGATTAAATGCTTCTATAGTTTCTACTGCCAGTTCTTCTATTCTTGCAAGCCATTTTATGTATTAGGTTTATTGTGGCCTTCTTTAGTGAATGCTAAAGAAAAATCTTCCTGACAAGGTTTTGTTAAAAAACAATCTGCTCCTTATTTTAGTCTGTACAGTTTTACTGCTGTGCAAAAATTTCTTTAAAAACTAGAATCGTTGAGCTGGGCGCAGTGGCTCACGCCTGTAATCCCAGCACTTTGGGAGGCCGAGGCTGGTGGATCACTTGAGGTCGGGAGTTCGAGACCAGCCTCACCAACATGGAGAAACCCAGTCTCTACTAAAAATACAAAATTAGCGGGGCCTGGTGGTGCATGCCTGTAATCCCAGATACTTGGGCAGCTTAGGCAGGAGAATTGCTTGAACCCAGGAGGTGGAGGTTGCAGTGAGCTGAAATCGCGCCATTGCACTCTAGCCTGGGCAAGAAGAGCGAAACTCATCTCAAAAAATAAAATAAAATAAATAAAAACTAGAATCAGCCGGGTGCGGTGGCTCACAGTTCATGCCTATAATCCCAGCACTTTGGGAGGCCAAGGCAGGTGGATCACCTGAGGTCAAGAGTTCGAGACCAGCCTGGCCAACATGGTGAAACCCCATCACTACTAAAAATACAAAAATTAGGCTGGGCACAGTGGCTCAGGCCTATAATCCCAGCACTTTAGGAGGCCAAGGCGGGCAAATCACTTGAGGCCAGGAGTTCAAGGCCAGCCTGGCCAACATGGTGAAACCCCATCTCTACTAAAAATACAAAAAAAATTAGCCAGGCATGGTGGCGGGCACCTGTAATCCCAGTTACTTGGGAGGCTGACACAGGTTCTCTCTTGAACCCGAGAAGCAGAGGTTACAGTGAGTGGAGATGGCGCCACTGCACTCCAGCCTGGGCAACAAGAACGAAACTGTCGCCACCTCCCAAAAAAAAAAAACACAAAAATTAGCCGGACGTGGTGATGGACGTCTGTAATCCCAGCTACTGGGGAGGCTGAGGCAGGAGAATCACTTGAGCCCAGGAGGTGGAGGTTGCAGTGAGCCAAGATCGTGCCACTGCACTCTAGCCAGGGCGACAGAGCGAGACTCCGTCTCAAAAAAAAAAAAAAAAAAAACTAGAATCATTTTATTGTTTAGCTAAAACCCCAAAGCAAATGAAACAAAAGATTAGAACATCACCCAGGGCGAGCCACTTCAGGATAACTGAACTCACTGGCTCACTCTTAGGGGCTTGTCAGACTTTAGAAAGATTTGGTTCCATAATTCATTAGGACAACAATTCTCAGCTTGACTTGGACAGTTCGTAATCCTCTGACAAACATATTTGCTGAGTGGCAGGATATTTAGCTACTGAAGTTATCCTACAGTCAAAAAGTGGCAGCAAAATTACCTCTCTCAAGTAAAATTTACATAGACTAGGACTATAAACTCAATGTAACAGCTTTAAATCCTTATTCTCACAGAACAGTGACTAGAGCTTATCACTGCTAGCATTCCAGTAAGGGTCACCTGAATAGATGATTCTTACTATGTGGGATCACATGAGATGACCTAAGATTCTCAAACATACCAATGAAGTAGAGATGTACAGAAAAGGTTACTGGTACTAGATTCATGGTAGCAAACCTTCATGAATCTCATCTAAAAGCAGCAAAGTGTTCCTCTAATGCATCCCCACCATTTGATGCTTCAACTAGCAAGACAATAAGCACTGTAAGACAAGACCAGATATTCCTTATCTTAGGGCTTAGCACACAATATGCTCGACGCTTACTGAATGAATCCCTCCCACGTGGTTTATCTACATTCTACTTCGATAAAGCTCGCACACAGTATTTGAGAGAATTCTCACTGCTAAGAAAGATCTTTTTCTCAGTAAGCCAAATTCTGAGCTCCCTGTAGAACTTCTTGCTGTCCCTGTTTTCCTCCCTCTTCTAAAGACAGCTTTTCAAGTAAGTGAACGGCAGTATCACTCTATCCTTGACAGACCAAACCTCTCCTCCACTCAACCATTTTTCCCTCTTATATGCTTTTAAATCCTCCTGTAACCCATAACTCTCCTTTCTGGATGTGTTACAATTTATCCAGAAACTTCCAGGCTTGGCCTGAGCCCTATAACCACAGCAACTCAAACAGAGCTTTACTAAACCAACGTGAATGGCAGCAGTCATTTCAGAACCCCAGAGACCACTGGTTATTTATCAGTTGGGGAATTCACTGCTCTATCTGCCCAAATGTGTAACCCCCAAGTCTGCCAAAGTATTGAACCTTCATGGACTAAAAATGTGGTCACTAAAAAAATACTCTAATTATATCCACTGTGCTCCCAATGCACTTCATTCATTCCACATGGGGACGATAGAAGGCTTTCTGGGAGAACGGATGATGGCAGTCCTGTTATAGAAAGACTTCCAATCTTCCCAGCCTGGCCAACATGGTAAAATCCCATCTCTACTAAAAATACAAAAATCATTCAGGCATGGTAGCACACCAGTAATCCCAGCTACTTGGGAGGCTGAGGCAGGAGAATCCCTTGAACCAGGAGGCAGAGGTTGCAGTGAGCAGAGATCGCGCCAACACACTCCAGCCCGGGTGACAGAGCAAGAGCAAGACTCCATCTCAAAAAAAAAAAGAAACAAAGAAACAAAGAAGACATTAAAAGGAGAGCCCACTGGACTTCAAAATGGAAACTTTGTGCTGCAGAATTTCATGAAAAAGATGAAAGAGCAAACTACAGACTGGGAGAATACATTTGAAACCACATATCTGACAAAGAACTTGTATCTAAGATATATAAAAAACTGCAAACTCAACAGTAGGGAACACTTGTTCTATTTTATAGAATAAAGCCAGGCATAGTGGCTCACACCTGTACTACCAGCAATTTGAAAGGCTGAGGCGGGTGGAGCACTTGAGGTCAGGAGTTTGAAACCAGCCTAGCAAACATGGCAAAACCCTGTCTCTAACTAAAAATACAAAAATTAGCCAGGCCTAGTGGCATGTGCCTGTAGTCCCAGCTACTCAGGAGGCTGAGGCACAAGGATCACTGGAACCCAGGAGGCGGAGGTTGCAATGAGCCTGGGCCACAGAGCGAGACCCTGTCTCAAAAAAAAAGAAAAAGAAAAAAATTAAATAAACAGAATCATAGTATGTGTAACTTCTGAGATTGGCTTATTTCACTCAGCATAAATTCCTGGAGAGTCAACCATGTGGTTGCCATGATCTCAGATCACTGCAACCTCCACCTTCTGGGTTCAAGCAGTTCTCTCCTGCCTCAGCCTCCCAAGTAGCTGGGTCTACACGTGCTCACCACCACATCCAGCTAATTTTTTGTATTTTTAGTAGAGACAAGGTTTCACCATTATTGGCCAGGCTGGTCTTGAACTCCTGACCTCAGGTGATCCACCCGCCTCAGCCTTCCAAAGTGCTGGGATTACAGGCGTAAGCCACCGCGCCCAGCCTCTTTTTTTCTTTTTTTAAGAGACAGAGTCTCACTCTGTCGCTCAGGCTGGAGTGCAGTGGCATGATTACAGCTCACTGCAGCCTCGAACTCCTGGGCTCAAGCGATCCTGCCGCCTCAGTCTCCCAAGTAGCTGGGGACTACAGGCACATGCCACCGTACCTGGCTGTACTTCACATTCAAAAAATGACAAAATTATAAAGATGGCAAACATAATAGCTGCCCATAGATAGAGATGGGAGAGGGGGAGGTGGCTATTGTTATTAAAGAGTAGCATGTGGGATTCTGGTGGTGGTGGGACTGTTCTGTATCTTACTACGGTAATAGTCGCGCACACCCATATGTGCCACATACTGCACTAAATCCATACACAACACCCAAACACACAAAAATCAGTGCATGCAAAACTGGCAAAAACTGAGTAAGTTCAACAGATGAGAGCAATGTCAGTTTCCTAATTATATTACACTGTAATTGTGCAAGATGTTGCCATTGGGACAAAACAGATAAAGGATATATGAGATGTGTTATTTCTTCCAACTACATGTAAATCCGTAATTATCTCAAAATAAAACAGTCAAAAAAAGGAGAATCCACCATCTGTTAGGGCTTTACTCCCATTGTGACTTAACCAGAAATTACGCCTTCAATGTTGTAACACACAGAGTATTTAGCTTGACAGGGCAGTTATCATTGTATCTCATGATTATCAATTCCACACATTTTAGAAAAGAAACCCAAACATTTAACCTCTGTGTTTCAACAAATAGAGGCACCCAACAAACTTCTAAACTGTATAGTACTTACTTTTGTACACTGTGTAGAAGGTAAGAGGTCAACAAACACCTTAAGGTCTGTAAAACAACAAGGTTTATCGCCAAACTTTTTAAAATACTGGAACATTAATTCTTCTGGATCACCTGGGGGACGGCGAACAAAATCACTCTATTACTCATGAACAGAAGCAATTCCTATTTAAGTGAGAATCTAATTTGAAAACATTCATTTCAATTAAAACAAAATTTTGCTTGAGACTGGTCCCAAGATAGTGGGTTATCTCAACTACTTGTTCAGTTACAGACTGAACTCATTGTTCTACTCTCTCCCCCTTTCCACCACTGCACCTGACTAGTCTTTAAAAGATAAAAAAAAAAAAAACAAAACAGGCTGGATGCAGTAGCTCACACCTGTAATTCCACACTTTGGAAGACTAAGGCGGGCAATCCCTTGAAGTCAGGAGTTCAAGACCCGCCTGGCAACATGGTGAAACCCCATCTCTACTAAAAGTACAAAAATTAGCCGGGCGTGGTAGCACATGCTTATAATCCCAGCTGCTTGAGAGGATAAGGCAAAGGATCACTTGAACCTAGAAGGCGGAGGTTGCAGTGAGCCAAGATCATGCCACTGCACTCCAACCTTGGCAACACAGCAAGACTCCATTCAAAAATTAAATTAAATTAAATTAAAGATTATAAAATAGGCTGGGTGCAGTGGCTCATGCCTATAATACCAGCACTTTGGGAGGCCAAGGCGGGCAGATCACCTGAGGTCAAGAGTTCGAGACCAGCCTGGCCAACATGGAGAAACTCATCTTGATTCAAAAATACAAAATTAGCTGGACGGGGTGGTGCACACCTGTAATCCCAGCTACTTGGGAGGCTGAGGCAGAATTGCTTGAACCTGGGAGGCGGAAGTTGCAGTGAGCTGAGACTGCGCCACTGCACTCCAGCCTGGGCGAGAGAGAAAGACTCCATCTCAAAAAAAAAAACAAAAACAAAAAAACTGTAAGCTAGGCCGGGTGCAGTGGCTCATGCCTGTAATCCTAGCACTTCGGGAGGCCAAGGTAGGGAGATCACTTGAGTCCAGGAGTTTGAGACCAGCCTGGGCAACATGGCAAAACCCCATCTCTAATGAAAATACAAAAATTAGCCAGGTGTGGTGGCGCTTGCCTGTAATCCCAGCTACTTGGGAGGCTGAGGCAGGAAAATCACTTGAACCCAGGAGGCAGAGGTTGCAGTGAGTGGAGACTATACCACTACACTCCAGCCTGGGCAACAGAGGGAGACGCTGTCTCAAAAATAATAATAAAATAAAAACCTGTAAGCAAATTCTTAGTATGAGCAAAGAATTACTGCTTTCTTTTAGGGAGGTGGTAGTTTTTCCAGCAAAATTGTGAACTAGTACAATGACGATATCCTTTACTTACTGAGCAATAAGATCATAAAGAATCATTTTATAAAAAGATCTAAGGGCTTCATCAAATTTCCTGAAGGATTCGCTCAATGCTTTACTATCCACATCATTCTTTCCTGCTATCTTGTCATCCTAGTAAATTTTCTCTTCAGTTACAAATTGCTAATTCCACCAAATATTCTTTTGTCAATAGTTTTGTGAGTGCTTTGAACAGATTTTCAAGAAAGCTTTCATCCACTTCATGAAACTTTTCCCAAACTGGCAATTTTACTTTGAAATTGATTTTGACTTTATTGTTTTCGAGGGTTTTTAATTTTTTTAATTTTTTGTTTTTTTGAGACAGAGTCTCGCTGTGTCGTCCAGGCTGAAGCTGGAGGGCAGTGGCGCGAACTTGGCTAACTGCAACCTCCACCTCTCGGTTCAAGCGATTCTTGTGTCTCAGCCTCCCGAGTAGCTGGGACACAGGCGCACGCCACCACACCCAGATAATTTTTTGGTTTTTTGAGACAGAGTCTCACTCTGTCACCTAGGCTAGAAGCGGCACAATCTCAGCTAATCACAACCTCCACCTCCCAGGTTCAAGCAATTCTCCTGCCTCAGCCTCCCAAGTAGCTGTAACTACAGGCGTGTGCCACCATGCCTGGCTAATTTTTGTATTTTTAGTAGAGACGGTGTTTCACCATGTTGGCCAGGCTGGTCTTGAACACCTGACGTCAGGTGATCCGCCCACCTTGGCCTCCCAAAGTGCTGGGATTATAGGCATGAGCTGCCGCATCCAGCCAATTTTTTGTATTTTTAGCAGAAACAGGGTTATGGCCATGTTGCCCAGGCTGGTCTTGAACTCCTGAGCTCAAGTGTTCTGCCCACCTCGGCCTCCCGAAGTGCTAGGATTACAGGTGTGAGCCACTGCGCCTGGCCAGGTTTTTTTATTTTTTTATTTTTTTAATTAAATTTTTGAGACAGGTTCTGGCTGCGTCATTCAGGCTGGAGTGAAGGCACGATATCAGATCACTATAACCTCTGCCTCCTGGGCTCAAGAGACTCTCCTGCCTCAGCCTCCTGAGTAGCTGGGACTACAGATGTGCGATATTATGCCCAGCTAATTTTTTTTGTATTTTTTGTAGATGGGGTTTCACCATGTTGCCCCAGCTGATCTCCAACTCCTGAGCTCAAGCAATCCACCCACAACAGCCTCCCAAAGTGCTGGGATTACAGGCGTGAGACACCACAACCGGCTGATTTTGACTTTATTGTTAGGTCAGCAACAGAACGCCTGACAAAGACTCTGATGGAACAGGGAGATAAGTTAATGTTAAGCCAAGGTGAATATATGATAAAGGACTAATTTTATAAGTGATCCATTCATTAGCAAATATTTTCAGGCTGTGAAGACATTAGCTTCCCAAACATGACTCTGTCCAGTGTAGATCTCAAATAATGAATACAACACTTGGGTATTAAGGGCATTCTCCAGGCTTCCCAGATATCATGGTTTCTTACCCAGTTTGTACTCATCGTTACAACCTTGACTTCGTAAACGCCTAATCAGCTCCAGTTTAGCTAGATGTGGTCCCCGAAGATGGCGAGAACTTTTAGATTCTTCCGTTATCCGATCTTCTATAAACTTCACAGCTTCTTCTGCAGAATAATGTACTTCTCCTTCTAAAGAGCTGAGGAAAAGCACATGAAAAAGGTATTTTATTGCTCCTATTGTCCTTCCCAAAGCTTAAAGTCAAGCCAAACTCATTTAAAAAAAAAAAAGAAAAACGACTGATAACTATAAAATAATAGAGGGCCGGGCGCGGTGGCTCACGCTTGTAATCCCAGCACTTTGGGAGGCCGAGGCGGGCGGATCACGAGGTCAGGAGATCGAGACCACGGTGAAACCCCGTCTCTACTAAAAATACAAAAAATTAGCCGGGCGTGGTGGCGGGCGCCTGTAGTCCCAGCTACTCGGAGAGGCTGAGGCAGGAGAATGGCGTGAACCCGGGAGGCGGAGCTTGCAGTGAGCCAAGATCACGCCACTGTACTCCAGCCTGGGCGACAGAGCGAGACTCCGTCTAAAATAAAAAAAAAAATAAATAAATAAAATAAAATAATAGAAAAAGGAATAAAAGAGAACTATGAACATATTCTAACAGATAACATGTTATAAGATTACTCTCAATTTTGGCATTTGATTACTGCAGTGTAACTTACCTTTTTTAAAAAAGAATGCATAATTTTGTATATATGAAATACTGCCTGGCCGGGTGTGGTGGCTCACACCTGTAATCCCAGCACTTTGGAAACCAAAGGTGGGTGGATCACTTGAGGTCAGGAGTTCAAGACCAGCCTGGCCAGCATGGTGAAACCCCGTCTCTACTAAAAGTATAGAAAACTAGCTGGGCGTGGTGGCATGCGCCTGTAGTCCCAGCTACTCAGGAGGCTGAGGCAGGAGAATCGCTTGAACCCAGGAGGGAGAGGTTGCAGTGAGCTGAGATCACGCCACTGTACTCCAGCCTAGGTGACAGAGTGTGCATTTCAAAAAAAAAAAAAGAAAAAGAAAAGAAAAGAAAAAAAATTGCCTAATAAAAATATAAGGCTGGGTGTGGTGGCTCACACCTAAAATCCCAGCACTTGGGATGCTGAGGTGGGAGGACTGTTTGGGCCCATGAGTTTGAGGCCAGCCTAGGCAATGCATGGAGACCCCATCTCTACAAAAAATTTAAAGCAGCCAATTGTGGTGGTGCACACCTGTAGTCTCAGCTACTTGGGAGGCTGATGTGGGATGATCACTTGAGCCTGAGAGGCAGAGATTACAGTGGGAGGCAAGATTACACCACTGCACTCCAGAGTGGGTGACAGAGCAAGACCCCATCTCAAAAAAAAAAAAAGGCTGGGCACGGTGGCTCACACCTGTAATCCTAGCATTTTGGTAGGCCAAGGCGGGTGGATCACTTGAGCTCACGAGTTCAAAATCAGCCTGGGCAACATGGTGAAACCCCATCTCTACAAAAAATACAAAAATTAGCCAGGCATGGTGGCTCATGCCTGTAGTCCCAAGCTGCTTTTGGGGCTGAGGCAAAAGGATCACTTGAGCCCAGGAGGCAGAGGTTGCAGTGAGCCAAGATCACATCACTGCACTCCAGCCTAGGTGACAGAGTGAGACCCTGTCTTAAAAAAACACAAAAATTAAAAATTAAATACACACACACACACACACACACACACATATATTTTTGAGATGGGGTCTTGTACATTTTATTGCTTAAGAATGAAAGCTGAGAAAAATTAGGTAACCTAGTCAATATTACGAAGCAAGCATTAGCTCTTAACTGTCATCTTGAATCTTAACTTCTGTATTAATTTTTTAAAATATCCCATTTATTCTTTTTTTTTTTTTTTTTTCAGAGGGAGTCTCACTCTGTCACCCAGGCTGGAGTGCACTGGCACAATCTCGGCTCGGCTCACTGCAAGCTCCGCCTCCCGGGTTCACTCCATTCTCCCTCCTCAGCCTCCAGAGTAGCTGGGACTGCAGGCGCCGGCCACCACGCCCAGCTAATTTTTTGTATTTTTAGTAGAGACGGGGTTTCACCATTCACAGGATGGTCTCGATCTCCTGACCTTGTGATCCTCCCGCCTCGGCCTCCCAAAGTGCTGGGATTACAGGCGTGAGCCACCGTGCCCGGCCCCATTTATTCATTTAATTCTAGATGCCTATAAAAAGGAAAAAAAATTTATTGTAGTACTGCCTACAATAGCCAATAACAAAAGGACAAAGGAAAAAAAAGAGATATTCAAAAATCCAAGTATCATCAATAGGAAAAAGGCTAAATGAATTATGGTACATCTGGAGTACTCTTAAACCACTGGGGGAAAAAAAAACATGAAAGAGATCTACATGTACCAGAAATGAAAGATGTTCAAGATATATTTTAAGGCGGAAACTAACAGGTGCAAATCATGTCTAATACAATCCCATTTTTATATTAAATATAAGAATAATTAAGCCAGGCACAATGGCCCACACCTGTAATCTCAGCACTTTTGGAGGCTGAGATGCTGAGGTGGGTGGATCACCTGAGGTCAGGAGTTCGAGACCAGCCTGGCCAACACAGTGAAACCCCGTCTCTATCAAAAATACAAAAATTAGCTGAGCACGGTGGCAGGCGCCTGTAGTCCCAGCTATTCGGGAGGCTGAGGCAGGAGAATTGCTTGAATCTGGGAGGCAGAGGTTGCAGTGAGCCAAGATTGTGCCATTGCACTCCAGCTCCTGACAAGAGCCAAACTCCATCTCAAAAAAAAAAAAAAGAGAAAAAGAAAAAGAATAATTATCTTAGCATAAAGATGAAAATAAATCTCACGGAAAGGCACCAAACTGTTAATAAGAGTTATTTTTGGAATGGTAGGATAAGTGGAAATTAGCACACCACATATTTTGGCACTAACATGATTTTCAGATGGAACTTATTTTATACTTTAAAAAATATGAAAAAATCTCATACTTTGAAAGGAATACTTTATTGAGACAGAAAAAGAGAATTCAATTGGCTTATAATGAAATCCTTTCACTACACTATATTAAAAAGTGCTGTTGTAATTCAGGAAAGAAGACAACTTACTGTTCACCTTCAGCAGGAGGAGTCCAGGCCTCTTCAATCAGTCGAAAGACAGAATCGAAATAAGTCAGATAGAACTGCCAGTCATCTGAGCTAAAATCAGATTGAATGATGCACACAGGATTAAACCCAAGTTGTGACAGATCTTCCTTAGGAACCATGATATTCAATTTATTTTGTAAGTTATATTTTAGTATGTAGTAGGTTGGCTTACCCCCACCCACTCCATGTTTCCTTTGCAACTCTAAAAGGGCATTTTCCAGAGGCATTTTCAAAGTAATACTACTTTGTATTTGTAAAGAGTAGTAAACTACTCTTTCCTTCAATAAAATGACCAGGTCTAGAAAACTAATATTCATAACAGAAAAGTACCCACATAAGCACTTCCGAAATGGAGGGAAGGGGAGAGAAATGTTGTAGCAAAGAATGAAGCCTCTCTCTTTTAGGGGAATACTGAATTTGAGAAATTAATGATTTTCAGTGTTCATTCTTAAGCCCTAACTAGAATTCAGCACCATGGTGGCACAAGTATCTTTTTTTTTTTTTTTTTTGAGACGGAGTCTCACTCTGTCACCCAGGCTGGAGTGCAGTGGCACGATCTCAGCTCACTGCAACCTCTGCCTCCCGGGTTCAAGCAATTCTTGTGCCTCAGCTTCCCGAGGAGCTGGGACTACAGGCGCACACCACCACGACTAGCTAATTTTTGTATTTTTAGTAAAGACAGGATTTCGCCATGTTGGCCAGGCTGGTCTCAAACTCCTGACCTCAAGTGATCTGCCTGCCTTGGCCTCCCAAAGTGCTGGGATTATAGGCATAAGCCACCATGCCCAGCCTTCAAGTACCATTATAATACTCTACTGAAAGATGAAGGCTCCTTAAAAACTTTTAGAAACATGCAGGACACAACTACTATAAGAAGACTTTATGCCCAGACACTTCAAAGCATAGACACCAAGAAAATCAATAGTGAGGTCTTAAAGCCTCACTACAGTCAAATGGTACAAAAGAAAGCTTTTACTCACTTTTTTAGTAAGAGGCGCCTGGAGAGGGCATTGCACTCTGGCCACCTGCTCAGCTTCTTGTACATAGCCATGCATTTATTTTCCCGACTCTGAATCTCACTTGTCAACTTCTCTAAAATCAAAAGTTATAAAAGTTGGTAAGCTGGTTTCATTTCTGCTCAATAACCAGAATAGAGTCCAACCACAAGAAGGAATATGTCACATTTTCTTTTCTTTTGAGACGGAGTTTCACTCTTGTCACCCAGGCTGGAGTGCAATGGTACGATCTTGGCTCACTGCAACCTCCACCTCCTGGATTCAAGTGATTCTGCTGTCTCAGCCTCCCAAGTAGCTGGGATTACAGGCATCTGCCACCAAGCCCGGCTAATTTTTGTATTTTTAGTAGAGACAGGGTTTCACCATGTTGGCCAGGCTGGTCTTAAACTCCTGACTTCAGGTGATCCACCCATCTCAGCCTCCCAACGTGCTGGGATTACAGCTGTGAGCTACCGGACCTGGCCTAAATGTCACATTTTCGTATTCACTCTCTTAGAAAATGGGACCACTGGCCGGGCGCGGTGGCTCACGCTTGTAATCCCAGCACTTTGGGAGGCCGAGGCGGGTGGATCACGAGGTCAGGAGATCGAGACCATGGTGAAACCCCGTCTCTACTAAAAAATACAAAAAATTAGCCGGGCGTGGTGGCGGGCGCCTGTAGTCCCAGCTACTCGAAGAGGCTGAGGCAGGAGAATGGCATGAACCCGGGAGGCAGAGCTTGCAGTGAGCCGAGATCGCGCCACTGCACTCCAGCCTGGGTGAAAGAGCGAGACTCCGTCTCAAAAAAAAAAAAAAAAAAAAAAGAAAATGGGACCACTGTTACATACAAACTACTACTATCTTATTAAAGATTATTTTACTTCAAAGAAAAAAGTACATTACTGACAGTAAATTTTTATAATCATTTTCTTTGTAAAAGGATAGGTTTCACAATGTTTTGGGTTGAAGATCTATTAATAGTACATGGGATATACTTATAAAATCCCAACAGCATCTAGGGACTAGTAAATTTAGTCCATAGACAGGCTGCCCATCCATACCGTTCCAAAACATCAAAGAGGACTGAGCTGACATGAGGTAAGAAAGATGAGATGTTGGAAGAAGACAAAAAAGAGTGGAGATGAATCAAACTCTTTCCAAACAACTGAAAACAAAAAAACTAGGATGATAGTTCTGACCAAATTAGATTTGCCCAACTGTTTAGCAGATTAAGGATACCAAAAATTACATTATGAACTTCCAGTTGAGAATCTAAATTTTTACTATCCATAGAACTATAATCTAGTTTAAAAAAAAAAAAAAAAGGCCAGGCATGACAGGTCACACCTGTAGTAATCCCAGCACTTTGGGAGGCTGAAGCAGCAGATCGCTTGAGACCAGGAGTTCGAGACCAGCCTGGGCAACATAGTGAGACCCCACCTCTACAAAAAATACAAAAATTAGCCAGGTTTGGTGGCATACGCCTGGAGTCCTAACTATTTAGGAGGCTGTGGTGAGAGGATAACTTAAACCCAGGAGGTCAAGGCTGCAGTGAGCTGTGATGACGCCACTGCATTCTAGCCTGGCCAACAGAGCAAGGCCCTGTCTCAAAAAAAAAAAAAAAAAAGAAGTTTCTTGTGAGTAGCCTAAATATCCATCAAAAACTGGTTAAGTAAATTTCTACATTCACACTGTGGAACACTGGACAGTCATTAAAGGAGTGAGGTACTGAACTTTATCTCTAGGAAATACTATTTAGTTAAAATAATAATAATAATAATAAAATAATGGAGGCGAGGCGTGGTGGCTCACACCTGTAATCCCAGCACTTTGGGAGGCGGAGGCAGGCAGATCACTTGAGGTTAGGAGTTTGAGACCAGCCTGGCCAACATGGTGAAACCCCGTCTCTACTAAAAATACAAAAATTAGCTGGGCGTGGTGGTGTGTGCCTGTAGTCCCAGCTACTCAGGAGACTGAGGCAGGAGAATCGCTTGAACCCAGGAAGCGGAGGTTGCAGTGAGCCAAGATCGCGCCACTGCCCTCCAGCCTGGCCACAGAGTGAGACTCTGTCTCCAAAAAAAAAAAAAAAGAAAGAAAGAAAGAAATAATGGAGCCCAGTGTGGTGGTGTGTGCCCGTAGTCCTAGCTACTTGGGAGGCTGAGATGGGAGAATCACTTGAGCCCAGGAGTTCAAGTCCAGCCTGGGCAACAGAGTGAGACCTCATCTCTTTAAAATAAATAAATAAATAATAAAAATAAATTATGGGTATAATAGTATGCAGAGCAGAGGTCACAAACTCAAATGCCTTCATAAGACAGACATACAAATAAAGGAATGTTTGTGGTATCTACAGAGGACAAATCCTGACTAGAAGGGCATTAATTAATTTAACATTTTTAAGAAAAAATTTTTTAAAATAAAAACATTGTGCTAACTGAATAACATTATTCTATGAGCCAGGTATACTATGTTTTCATTTGTGTTTTAAAAAAGAAAGTGGGGAAGATGAATCTTTACAAGAATATAAAGTATAACTGGAGGAAAACCTAGGGGAAGAGGGCTAGAGATCTGGAGTATAACCTTTCACACTCCTTGAAGTTTCTGAATCTGTTATTTTCAAGTAAAAACATTTTTAAAAATAAATTTACAACATACAGAAAAGTCTGGAAGAATATAACAAAATGATCAAAAGCGTTTATGTCTTTATATCCTTATGTGGAAATTTTCTACAATAAACATTTTTCGTGTTTAAATAGGAAAAAAAAAAGCTTTAAGAAAATCTTTAAAAATTACCTCCTAATTTCCCTCTGATGACATCCAAGGCCTCCTGGTACTTTCCCAAACGTTCCAGGATCATATAATAAAGTTCAACCTTACAGAAAAAAAACAAGAAGTGCAACTTCTGAAACTTAATAAAAACGTAGTGATTTATAGGTTTTTAAAAAGTTATTTAATAGAGCATGTCTTCAAATGAGATGAAACTGACAGTAAGAAGCAGGTAACAGGATCTTCTCCATCTATATCTCTCCCGTCTATACACATCTCAGCCTAGAGTACTTGCTAGAAACAGGTCAGTGATTAGACCTACGCTGAGGGCTTCACATTTACCCAAAGGCCAAGAGTGAGGACCCAGCTATCAAATTGGAACAAAACAACAGTTCATAGTATTATAACATCATATTGTAGCACTAGCAAAAAAATGAAAACACAAAAGTAGGACTTAAAATACTCACTTCAGCCTCAGCTTCTATCTTGTCCTCTTTCACCATTTTTTCGACCATTCTCTCAGCAAGGGGCAGAAACATTGTTTTTGAGAGGTTTTCATCCTGTGCCGATATAGACTGAAAGAAAAATAATGTTTCATTCCAATTCTCCCCTGCTTGCACTACTGATATTAACATTACTGTTAATTGGGCACATAATTATCAATCCACCATGTCAAATATCAGACCTAATATGAATTCCCTGCCAAGGAGGTACATTACAGAGTGGTTTGTTTTACAAAAGATTTCTATGCTAAAGATTCATTATCCTATGTGTTCCTGAAATACTGAGCTTCCACAATACAACCTAGCATTTAAGTCGGTTATTTATACATTTTTCTAGAAGAATGTAAAGAGGGAGCATGCCTATACTGTTTATTATTTATGAGTATTATCAGGTATTTGAAGACGAAAGCCTTCCAGGTATCTTTGAGATGTTCACATACTAGAAGACAAATGCCAATTCCTTTCATTACACAGTTTACTAGTAGCTAGTTACCTTAAATTGGTAACAAAAATTAACACATGAAATTAATAAAGTTAATAACACCAGATTCTGCTCACAGCTCACTTAACCCTTGTAAACAACCTTTCAAGGTAGATATTATGCTTATTTTACAAAGAAACTAAGGTTAGGCCAGGTGTGGTGGCTCATGACTGTAAACTTAACACTCCGGGAGGCTGAGGCAGGTGGATCCCTTGAGGCCAGAAGTTTTCAGACCAGCCTGGCCAACATGGCAAAACCCCCGTCTCTACTGAAAAATAATAAAAAAAAATTAGCTGGGTGTATGTGGTGGTGTAAGCTTGTAATCCTAGCTACTTGGGAGGCTGAGACATGAGAATCGCTTGAACCTGGGAGGTGCAGTAAGCTGAGGTCGTGCCACTGCACTCCAGCTTGGACAACAGAAAAAAAAAAAAAATTAAGGCTAAGAGATTCCCCAGACAGCTTTACCAGACATGTGGTAAAGCTAATGTATGAAGGCAGACCTGTCTGACCCCACAACATCTGTTCTTAAACACTACTTTTAAATCCTTCCTCCCCATCCTCTCCTATACAGAATCTCACTTTGGTCCCTGGGAGAGAAGTGTCTCCTTTCTGCAAAAGAGCAAACTGAGGCTCAGAAAGGAGAAGTGATAGAAGAAGGCCACTCAGTTCAATGAGCCATTAACTAACCAGCAATATTGTCTTAAAAGCAAACCTCAAGTTGTAATATCAAACATTTCAAGGCTCATGCTTGATCAAGCAACCCAGCAATAGATCAGAGATTCAGGGGAAATACAGTCCATGCTACCCACAAATAAACTGATATACCAACTCATAAAGAATACTCAAGGGCTAGGCGCGGTGGCTCATGCCTGTAATCCCAGCACTTTGGGAGGCCGAGGCAGGCGGATCACGAGGTCAGGAGATCGAGACCATCCTGGCTAACATGGTGAAACCCCGTCTCTACTAAAAATACAAAAAAATTAGCCAGGCATAGTAGCAGATGCCTGTAGTCCCAGCTACTCGGGAGGCTGAGGCAGGAGAATGGTGTAAACCTGGGAGGTGGAGCTTGCAGTGAGCTGAGATCACGTCACTGCACTCCAGCCTGGGCGAGACAGCGAGACTCCGTCTCCAAAAAAAAAAAAAACAAACAAACAAACAAAAAAAACCTCAAAACCCCTAACTTAAGTCAATTGACAACACAAAGTCCCTGTTTGACATGCTGCAACACATTACACAAAATGTTCACAGTCAGATGCAGAGGCTCATGCTTATCATCCCAGCACTTTGGGAGGCTGAGGCAGGAGGATTGCTTGAGGCCAGGAGTTCAAGACCAGCCTGGTCAAAAGAGTGAGACCCTGTCTCTACAAAAATTTTTTTTTTTTTTTTTTTTTGAGACAGAGTCTCGCTCTATCACCAGGCTAGAGTGCAGTGGCATGATCTCGGCTCACTGAAACCTCCGCCTCCCAGGTTCAAGCGACTCTCCTGCCTCAGCCTCCAGAGTAGCTGGGATTACAGGCACACGCCACCATGCCCAGCTAATTTTTGTATTTTTAGTAGAGATGCGGTTTCACCATGTTGGTCAGGATGGTCTCGATTTCCTGACCTTGTGATCCACCCACCTCGGCCTCCCAAAATGCTGGGATTACAGGCGTGAGCCACCACACCTGACCAAAAAAAAATTTTTTTTTAATTAGCCAGGCAAGGTGGTATGCACCTGTAGTCCCAGCTACTTGGGAGGCTGAGGTAGAGGGATTGCTTGAGCCTAGGAGGTCAAGGCAGCAGTGAGCTATGATTGCACCACTACACTCCTACCTGGGTGACAGCGTGACCCTGTCTCAAACAAAAAAAAAAAGTTCAGAAGACACACTGAGGACAATAACTATATAAAAAATAAAACCAAACCTCAATCCCATTCTGAATGCCATACTCACTTGCATAATCAAGCTCATCACAGACCAAAAGTAGTAGGGATTTTTGGGGACAATCTTATATAGAGCCATGCCAGCCTAAAAGAGAACCATAAATATTTTATTTAGAAAACACCATACAGAGGGGGATTAATGATCTAGATACATGACAAAAAGTGTCTTGGGAGAACAGCAATATATTTACATATCCCAGTTAGTGTAAATTCCTAGTGACTTGATGGCTTTAGCAACAGCAGTAATCACAAAGGTGAATTTTCATGTTATGAGTGATACTTCACTTTTTGAACCAGAATTTACTAAAATTAAAGTCCAATATTTCCAGAATACACTGCAATCCAGTATAGTTCTAGAAGACTACAAAGCAAACACAAAATTTGGCTTGTAAGTGTACATCAATAAACTTTACTTAAGATACCACACTAACCAGTTATTAGCAAAAACAAATAAACAAGCCCAGAGAATATACTTAAACTTCAATATCAGAAAAGATTACCATGCCATAATTCAAAAATTCTTCTTAGCTTAGGAAAATAATATGGTTCCTTCAAGATTCCAATAATTAGAACTGAAATCTTTCATTATGAAATGTATAATATGCAAATACTTAAAAGCAGGAACATGCTTTTAAAAAAGAATAGACCTATTCAAGTATAATTGAGACTCTATCCATAATTAGCCAACTAGTAATTGATGCTAAAAACTCCATCAGGTAATTTTCATGTTTTTTAATCTTTTGCCTACTGCCAATCTAATTCAAAAATTACATAGAGCTCCTATGAAGTAGAAGAAACTATCTATTCCTGACAAAGATTCAAAGATCGAGTCTCTGTCCCAAAGGCATTTAAAAGCGGGGGAGAAAACAAATACATAAATGACTGAAATGTATTTAGCAATAAAAATAAATGTCCTGGGCCAGGCACAGTGGCTCATGCCTGTAATCCCATCACTTTGGGAGGCCAAGGCTGGCAGATCATCTGAGTTCAGGAGTTCGAGACTAGCCAAGCCAACATGGAGAAACCCTATCTCTACTAAAAATACAAAAATTAGCTGGGCGTGGCGGCAGGGACCTGTAATCCAAGCTACTTGGGAGGCTAAGACAGGAGAATCGCTTGAACCTGGGAGGCAGAGGTTGCAGTGAGCAGAGATCGTGCCACTGCACTCTAGCCTGGGCAACAGAGTAAGACTTTGTCTCCAAAAAATAAATAAATAAAAATAAAAAATAAAAGTCCTAGGCCAGCCATGATGACTCATGACTGTAATCCCAACGTTTTGGGAGGTTGAGACAGGAGGATCATATGAGCCCAAGGAGATTGAGACCAGCCTGGGCAACATTGTAAAACCTTACACACACACACATATATGTATGTTAACCAGGGTGGTGGCAAGCACCTGTGGTCCCAGCTACTGGCAAGAGGCTGAGGTGGGAAGATCACCTGAGCCCAGGGAGGCCGAGGCTACAGTGAGCTGTGATCACACTACTGCACTCCAGCCTGGGCAACAAATCAAAATCAAATGTCTCAAAATCAAAATAATAAAACTAAATATAAAAATAAACGTCCTATATAAAACACCATGCTAGGGTGTTTGCAAGGAAGGCAAAGTTGTTCATTTTCTTATCTCTTCTTTCTTTAAGGGAAAGTAGAGAGGAGAACGTTACCATTAAAGCCCCTCCAAAGTAGCCATCTTTCAGATGACTTTGAAGGTCAAACAGAACATGGTGGAGGGTGTGGTAATGATACATATAAAACTACAAATATTTGAGGTGAATGGGTAAATAAATCATCTCAAAGTAGGAGAAAAATGAGTCTGAACAAAAAACATTCAAGAAAGTCAAGGGATGTATGCTGATAAAAACAAGCAGGATGTCTGGCTGAAACAATTAAGAGTAGTAGGAAAAGCGTTGAAAGGTAGACCTAAAGGTATTAAAAAAGGAGCCTATATAGAATAGAGAAGTGATATTTATAAATCTATACTCTTCTAGGAATAGTATCTTAGCAGTACTGTGAAGAGACAAAATAGGAAGAAAAGGTGAGGTAATGAGGCACAAAACCAGGATGGGGTAGATCAAATAGAAAAGAAACCTGAAAAGATACAGCAGAGGCTGGGCACCATGGCTCACGCCTGTAATCCCAACACTTTGAGAGGCCGAGGCAGGAGGATCACCTGAGGTCAGGAGTTCGAGACCAACTTGGCCAATAAAGTTAAGGTAAAAGATAAAAGTGATGGTGAAACCCCGTCTCTACTAAAAATATGAAAATTAACTGGGCGTGGTGGTGGGTGCCTGTAATCTCAGCTGCTCAGGGAGCTGAGGCAGGAGAATCGCTTGAACCCAGGAGGTGGAGGTTGCAGTGGGCCGGAATTGCACCACTGCACTGCAGCCTGGGCGACAAGAGTGAAACCCCATCTCAAAGAAAAAAAAAAAAAAAGATACAGCAGTGGCAGAATAAACATGATCTAGAGATGACAAGGACATACAGGATAGGAGAGTCTAAGATGGCTTGAGGCACCTGCTTCTAACACTGGGGTACATATACTCCACAGGTATAAAATGAAAAATGTTAGGAAATTCCATTGATCCCTGGGAAGCCTTTACAATCAAAAGAAAAAATAATAATTTTTTCTTTGAGTTAGAAAACCGACTGGGTACAGTGGTTCATGCCTGTAATCCCTGCACTTTGGGAAGCCAAGGCAGGAGGACTGCTTGAGCCCAGCAGTTCAAGACCAGCCTGGGAAACATAGTGAAATCCCAACTCTACAAAAAATGAATAAATGTTTAAAAATAAATAAAAGTTAGGAAATCCATTTTACTTGAGAATATGGGAAAACACTTTTATAATGACATACAGAGATAAAAATATATAACATTAGAATATGAATTAATATAAAATGCAAGGCAAAAATTTCATGTCCATACCCTATGATCTTGCAGGCTCATAATCTGCTGAAACAAAATTTTTGATGACAGACAAGTTTAAAAACATGGATCTAAGTTGGTGACTCAGAATGAGAATGTCATTTACAGGAAAAGAAAAGCCTTATCACTATATGAATAACTAGCTACTCTTCATCTATGGTGGTTTCAAAATCACCAGCCAGAGATGTTATTTGGGGCAGCAGAAGCTCTTAAGTTTCCCTCCCTCCTACCTCCACGAGTTTATACAAATCATTTATTTGCTTAACAAATTATTGTGCAGATGCTATTCTAGGCAATGGAAAATCAACAATGAGCAAATCAAACAAAAACCTTCATCCATATGAAACATGACATTAAATTTGTGAAATACCTATTACCTCAGACTGACATTCCATACTCAAAATAAACATACTTAAGCTAAGAAATTGTAACTTCCTTAAGCAGCAACAATGACAGCATAAAAATTAGCCAGGCGCAGGCGGGGCGCAGTGGCTCATGCCTGTAATCCCAGCACTTTGGGAGGACAAGGTGGGCGGGTCATGAGGTCAAGAGATCAAGACCAGCCTGGCCAGCATGGTGAAACCCCATCTCTACTATAAATACAAAAAATTAGCTGGGCGTAGTGGCGCATGCCTGTAGTCCCAGCTACTCGGGAGGCTGAGACAGGAGGATCTCCTCTTGAACCTGGGAGGCAGAGGTTGCAGTGAGCCAAGATCACACGCACCACTGCACTCCAGCCTGGAGACAGAGCGAGACTCCATCTCAAATAAATAAATAAATAAATAAAAATTAGCCAGGTGTGGTGGCTCACGCCTGTAATCCCAATACTTTGGGAGGCTGAGGCGGGTAGATCACTTGAGGTCATGAGTTCGAGACCAGCCCGGCCAACATGGTGAAACCCCATCTCTATTAAACATACAAAAATTAGCTGGGTGCAGTGGCTCACGCCTGTAATCCCAGCACTTTGGGAGGCCGAGGCAGATGGGTCACGAGGTGAGGAGTTGGAGACCAGCCTGACCAACATAGTGAAACCCCATCTCTACTGAAAATATAAAAATTAGCTAGGCATGGTGGTGTGCACCTGTAATCCCAGCTACTCAGGAGGCTGAGGCAGGAGAATCACTTGAACCCAGGAGGCGGAGGTTGCAGTGAGCCGAGATCACACCACTGCACTCCAGCCTGGGTGAGAGAGCAAGACTCCATCACAAAAAAAAAAAAAAATAGCCAAGTGTGGTGGCAGGCACCTGTAATCCCAGCTACTCGGGAGGCAGAGGCAAGAGAATCTCTTGAACCTGGGAGGCAGAGTTTGCAGTAAGCTGAGATCACGCCACAGCACTCCAGCCTGGGTGACAGAGAGAGTCTGTCTATCTCAAAAAAAGAAAAAGAAAAAAGAAAGAAAAGAAGTATATCTTTTTTGAGGACAGCATGAGAAGAATGGGAAGAGAAGGTCATTTTACAACCTGCTTGTCTCAATTAACATATACTAGGAACATCTTTCTATGTCAACCATATAAAGACACCCAGTATTATTTGGAGAGTTGGGGAATGTATTTTATGTACCGTAGGGATGAACTATAACTTCTTTTACTCTGTCCTTATGAATGAATATTTAATACACTTTGCTTAAAACATAATCTTACAAATAAAAATGATATTAAGGATTTATATGTATATATGTTAGCACTGCGAATTTTAAAAAATATACCCATTTTATGGCTGGGCACAGTGGCTCACGCCTGTAATCCCAGCACTTTGGGAGGCTGAGGCGGGCAGATCATGAGGTCAGGAGTTTGAGGCCAGCCTGGCCAACATGGTGAAACCCCATCTCTACTAAAAATGCAAAAATTAGCTGGGTGTGGTGACGTGCGCCTGTAGTCCCAGTACTCGAGAGGCTGAGGCAGAAGAATCGCTTGAATCCGGAAGGTGGAGGTTGCAGTGAGACGAGATCGTACCACTGAATTCCAGCCTGGGTGACAGAGCAAGACTGTCTCAAAAAAAAAAAAATATATATATATATATATATATATATATATACACACACACACACTCATAACCATTTTATGTTTTTAAAAATTATAATGTCTAAATACCTTTCAGTAAATAAATTAATAAAATGTTATTAAATAATTGCATTGGGACCCCTCAAAAAATTTCTCCAGCTGGGCGCACTGGCTCACATCTGTAATCCCAGCATTTTGGGAGCCCAAGGTGGGTGGATCACTTGAGGTAAGGAGTTTGAGACCAGCCTGGCCAACATGGTGAAACCTCGCCTCTACTAAAAACACAAAAATTAGCCAGGTGTGGTGGTGTATACCTGTAATCCCAGGTACTCGGGAGGCTGAAGCAGGACAATCGCTTGAACCTGGGAGGTGAGGTTGCAGTGAGCTGAGATCGTGCCACTGCACTCCAGCCTGGGCAACAGGGCAAGACTCCATCACAAAAAAAAAAAAAAAAAAGAAAAGAAAAAAACTTCTCCTATGTTAAAACTTGCATAAATGTAAAATACAGAGACTGATTTTAAGAAAGAATTTGTATTAATATAGTATCTGCCACCCTGCCCAAATTATCTATTGTTATAACTTGATATTTAATGTAAAGAATAAGATAAAAACCCAAAAAATTTTGCCTTCAGAAGATATTATACCACAAAGAAAGCATTTCTAAAAAAGTACTAGCTTAGGCTGGGTGTGGTGGCTCATGCCTGTAATCCCACTACTTTGAGAGGCCGAGGCAGGCAGATCACCTGAGGTCGGGAGTTTGAGACCAGCCTGACCAACATGGAGAAACCCCGCCTCTATTAAAAATACAAAATTAGCCAGGAGTAGTGGCGCATGCCTGTAATCCCAGCTACTCAGGAGGCTGAGGCAGGAGAATAGCCTGAACCCAGGAGGCAGAGGTTACGGTGAGCCAAGATTGCACCATTGCACTCCAGCCTGGGCAGCAACAGCAAAACTCCATCTCTAAAAAAAAAAAAAAAACTAGCTTGACATCAGAGCCATTTATGGAATTAATAATGCTGATTACATTTCTCTGAGATGTTAGCTTTATCCACAACCTAATTCAAATGTGCCCAATCCTTCAGATGTATGTAAAGAATATCTAAAATATGGTAGCTGCCAAATAAGCTGCCTCAAACCAAAAAAAATAAATAAATAAAAATAAAAAATAAAAAGAAACATCCCAGGCAACAAGGATTTTCCCCCGGTGGATTTAAAAATCTTAGCAGGCTATCAACAGTTTAAATTTACAAATTAGATATAAACTTTAAAGTTACTCTTTCCATAGTTGTTCATTTTTTGCTCTGGTATATCTGCCCATTTTCTGAAAATTTAACAGCAATCTGATGCAGTAGGACAATCTGAAGCTGAATTACCAAAACCAAACAAAACATAACATCAGGCCACAAAAGAACAATCAACTTATTCCCAAATAAAACATTTAAAGATCTTAAATAATAGTTCAACTTTAAACACATAAGGAAAACAACTGACTGACCTCCACACAGAAAAATCCATAAATTCAGTTCTATACAGACACATACCCAGTGCAGTTAATCACAAGAAAGAGACTTTTACTTCTAATAGTAAATCCCATAGCCCAGTAGGTTTGGGGATCAAATTACCTGTTGCATTTTCTTGTATTCACCCACTCTGGCATAGGCCATGAAGAGGTGAGAGTGATACTCCTCACTACTGGGAACTTTCTTCACAGCTGCCTCATAAAGTTTTGTAACTAACTCCGCTAAGATAAAGAGAAATAAGATTTAAGTTATACTTCAAGAACATTCTAATGGCATTTAATGTTCTTCCTATTTGGCAGAAATAGATGTCTCCTATCATTATAGAAGTATCTGCTTTGCCTCATCCAATCATTATTCATCTCTTGGTTAGGTGGTGTTTAAATGAAGCATGGAATAGGTCAAGCCTTCTCATAGCATTTACAACATATAAGACCTTATAGGATCTGGCCTCTGTCTCCTCTTTCCCTCAGCACTTTATCATGTAGCCACAAACTATTTGTAGTTCCACCAGATTCTCCGGGATGTATCATACATACCTCTATGCCTCTACACTCTTCCCTCTGCCTGAATTCTCCTTTCCTCTCTTTTATCTTAGTGAACATTAGCCAAGACCCAATTCAAAGGTAAGCTGAACTATAAGACTTTCTCTGAACACCATCTCTGCTTCTCCACTGCAATTTGACCACTGCCTCCCTCTGCCATCTTGGAATCTTATATAAATAAGTATATTGTAGTTTTTTTTGTTTTTTTTTTTTTTTTTTGGAGATAGGTTCTCACTCTGTCGCCCAGGCTGGAGTGCAATGGCACAATCACGGCTCACTGCAGCCTCGACCCTTCAAGCTCAGGTAATTCTCCGACCTCAGCGTCCCAAGTAGCTGTTCTGCAGGCACATACCACCACAACTGGCTTATTTTTTATATAGACAGTGTTTTGCCATGTTGCCCAGGCTGTACTGTAGCATTTATTAACACATAATGTAGTATACTGTCTAGTGATCTATTTCCCCTTATAGACAATGAGTGACATGACAGCAGAAAGTGCTTTTTTATTTTGAGACAGAGTTTTGTTTTGCTCTTGTTACCCAGGCTGGAGTGCAATGGTGTGATCTCGGCTCACTGCAACCTCTGCCTCCTGGGTTCGAGTGATTCTCCTGCCTCAGCCTCCCAAGTAACTGGGATTACAGGCATGCATCACCACACCCGGCTCATTTTGCATTTTTAGTAGAGACAGGGTTTCTCCATGTTGGTCAGGCTAGTCTCGAACTCCTGACCTCAGGTGATCTGCCCATCTCGGCCTCCCGAAGTGCTGGGATTACAGGCGTGAGCCACCACGCCCGGCTGAAAGTGCATTTTTTATCTTTGACTCTGATAGAATAACAGTCATAGAGAAACATGCCACCAATATTTGTGGAGTAAATGATTTTTTTTTAAAACACTGGAGAAGAATCCATATCCCTAAATCAACATAATCTGTAAATACTCAGATATAATACCTCAACTCTTAAGTTTTATCTTTTGTAAAAATTTATAACAAAATTGAAGCTGAGCACATTGCCTCGTGCCTATAATCCCAGCACTTTGGGAGGCTGAGGCAGGTGGATTGCTCGAGCCTAGGAGTTCAAAATTAGCCTGGACAACACAGCAAAACTCTGTCTCAAAAGAAATTGGCAAAAATATTTAAGGTTACAAATACCAAATGTTACAACCTGAGCTATTTGAATGAATGAAGAGAGAAAGAATACCAAGTGTTGACAAGCATGTAAGCAATCAGAACTCAAAAACTGCTATAAAAGAAGTTGACATTATCTTGCTTTAAGCTAAACATACACTTACCCCATGACTTGAAAATTCCACTCCTAGATATTGTAATGTAGTTACCCAGTGAAATATTTTGTGGTAGTGAAAATGGATTAACTATAGCCACTTGGCTATTAGATGAAAAATGCAAGTCATAGAATATACATAGTATAGATACACTAACAAAAGTTTAAAATTAAGCAAAACTAATAATGTATTACTAAGAGAAATAAATATAATAAACATTTAAAGAGAGGCAAGAGAATAAAAAATATTCAGGATAGCAAGTAACTCCTGGTAGGTAAAAGGAGAATTAAGATTGATTGAGGAGGCCAGGCACACTTGGCTCACGGCTGTAATCCCAGCTCTTTGGAAGGCCAAGGCAAGTGGATCACTTGAGGTAAGGAGTTTGAGATCAGCCCGGCCAACATGGTGAAACCCGTCTCTACTAAAAATACAAAAATTAGCTGGGGATGGTGGTGCATGCCTGTAATCCCAGCTACCTGGGAAGCCGAGGCAGGAGGGGATGCATGAACTCAGGAGGTGGAAGTTTTGATTCTCCTGCCTCAGCTTCCCAAGTAGCTGGGATTACAGGCACGCACCACCACCCCCAGTTAATTTTTGTATTTTTAGTAGAGACAAGGTTTCACTATGTTGGCCGGGCTGGTCTCTAACTCCTGACCTCAAATGATCTGCCCGCCTCGGCCATCCAAAGTGCTGGGATTACAGCTGTGAGCCACTATGCCCGGTAACGCTCCATTTCTTAAATTAGGTGGTAGGTTCATGAGTTTTCATTATTACACATCAAATTTACTTATATGTTACATAAAAAAGATTATTGTATAATATGTACTATGAAAAATATGTATTATTTCACAATAAAATATTTAAGAAATTAACAATAAAAACCTTTATTTCAGAAAAAACGATGGACTACTTAGGATATGCTCTGAAGTAATCTGCCAGGGGAAAGGGTATAAACAAAATAAAATGGGCCATGTGTTAATTGCTGAAGGTGGATAATGAGAACAATGGGGTTTATTATTCTATTCTATTTTTGTCTGCTTGAAATTTTCCATATTAAAAAGTGAAAATAAGGGTGAAGCCTCCCTTTAGCAAATCAAAATATCACAAATGAAGTCACTTTAATCCTCATTCCAATTCAAGGATCCTAATGCATGTAAACTATCCTTTCTATCTACAGTTCTCACAAACCCTGGCTAATGCGTTATTCTACCTACTGTCATCCATTCAAATCATGAGTGACAAATCAGACAAGGGCAAACAGATAGTCAGAAATATCCAAAATGTTCAGCTCAAGTTGAAAAACAATGAAAAGAAAGAAACATACGTCGGTGCATCTCCCGGTAAAGGATAGTCAGTGCCTGCAGTGAGTTGTCATCTGTGGGTTCAAGGGCTGCCACCTCCTGTGCAAGAGTAAAGGCTTCCTCTTGCTTTCCAGTTCTCTGTAAACCAATTGCCTTTAAAACCTGATAGTAACAAAAGAAAAATCAGTTTTTAAAAGGACAGAAAAGGAAATACGAACCAAAGAAAGCCGATCTGAAAGAACAAGTATTAAGGTATGCCTAGGTTGCTGATATACTAGTTTCAGGCCAGGTGTGGTGGCTCACATCTGTAATCCCGGCACTTTGGGAGGCTGAGACGGGCACATCACTTGAGCCCAGGAGTTCAAGACCAGCCTGGGCAATGTGGTGAGACTCCATCTCTACAAAAAATAAAAAATTAGCTGGGTATGGTGGTGTGCACCCAGCTACTTGACAGGTTGAGATGGGAGGACTGCTCGAGCCCGGGAGGTCGATCACACCACGGCACTCCAGCGTGGGCGACAGAAGGAGATCCTGTCTCGAAAAAAAAAAAAGTGAACAATAGGACTGGCATGGTGCACTCATGCCTATAACACTTTGGAAGACTAAGGCAGGAGGATCACTTGAGCCCAGAACTTTCAGACCAGCCTAGGCAACACAGTGAGACCTCATCTCTAGAAAAAATTTGAAAAACAGGCCAGGTGCAATGGCTCACGAATGTAACCCCAGCACTTAGGAAGGCCAAGGCAGGAGGATTGCTTGAGCCCACAAGTTCAAGACTAGCCTAGGTAGGCAATATGGTGAGATCCCATTTTTACAAAAAGTTTAAATATTAGCCAGGTGTGGTGGTGCACATCTGTGGTCCCAGCTACTCGAGAGGCTGAGGTAGGAGGATTGCTTGAGCCTGGGAAGCGGAGGTTGCAGCGAGCTGTGATCATGCCACTGCAGTCCAGCCTAGGCAACAGAGTGAGAGAGATCCTATCTCCAAAAAAAAAAAAAAAAAAAAAAAACCAGGCATGGTGGTACACCCTGTAGTCCCAGCTATGCAGGAGGCTGAGATGAGAGGATCATTTGAGCCCAGAAGGTCAAGGCTGTAGTGAGTCATGGTTATGCTACTGCACTCCAGCCTGATTAATAGAGACCTTTTCTCAAAAAAAAAGTGCACAATATTGCTTAAAAGGATTCTGTGAAAATAAAATAAATTAGGTAAGTAATATGCAAATAAATAAACAGCTAGCTTTTACTGAAATATCACAGCCAGGCACAGTGGCTCACGCCTATAATCCCAGCACTTTGGGAGGCCGAGGCAGGCGGATCAGGAGGTCAGGAGATTGAGACCATCTTGGCTAACACAGTGAAACCCCGTCTCTACTAAAAATACAAAAAAATTAGCCAGGTGTGGTAGGACGTGCCTGTAGTCCCAGCTACTCAGGAGGCTGAGGCAGGAGAATCGCTTGAACCCAGGAGGCAGAGGTTGCAGTGAGCCGATATTGTGCCACTGCACTACAGACTGGGCGACAGAGCAAGACTCCGTCTCAAAAAAAAAAAAAAAAAAAGAAAAGAAAAAAGAAGTATCACTTGTGGCATGTAAGTGACTATGGAAATAATTGACCTATAAAGTACTGAGAAAAAACACAAATAGTCAGTTGGGCACAGTGGCTCATGCCTGTAACCCCAGCACTGGCAGGCTGAGGCAGGAAGATCACCTGAGGTCGAGAGTTTGAGACCAGCATGACCAACATGGGGAAACCCCATCTCTACTAAAAAATATACAAAATTAGCTGGGCATGGTGACGCATGCCTGTAATCCCAACTACGCGGGAGGCTAAACCAGGAGAATCACTTGAACCTGGGAGGCAGAGGTTGTGGTACCTGAGATCAAGCCACTGCACTCCAATAAGAGTGAAACTCCATCTCAAAAACAAAAGACACTAATAGTCACTAAAGAGATGTAACATCCTTTCTTTTTTTTTTTTTTTTTTGAGACGGAGTCTCACTGTCACCTGGGCTAGAGTGCATTGGCGCGATCTCCGCTCACTGCAACCTCCACCTCCTGGGTTCAAGTGATTCTGCTGCCTCAGCCTACTGAGTAGCTGGGATTACAGGCACACGCCACCATGCCAGGCTAATTTTTGTATTTTTAGTAGAGATGGGGTTTCACCATGTTGGTCAGGCTGGTCTCGAACTCCTGACCACGTGATCGGCCCGCCTCGGCCTCCCAAAGTACTGGGATTACAGGCATGAGCCACCACGCCCGGCCCTCCTTTCTCTTTAAGGTAAGGAATTACAAATATAACCCGCCACAGGTAAGTAACTGAAGGGCAAATGAAGTTACCTTAGCACAATGAAGATCCTTATGTTTCTTCAACAGTTTATCTGCTTGCTGAATTGCCATTTTATTATTACCATTGTCAAGATAATCTATGAAAAAACAAATTATGTGACAGTTATTATATTCCTTCAATAATAAATATAAAAAATGCACCAACTGGTATGAGATGTTTTGGAAAATATCTTAATTTGCTATATAAAACATCATGGAGGCCGGGCGTGGTGGCTTACGCCTGTAATCCCAGCACTCTGGGAGGCCAAGGCAGGTGGATCACTTGAGGCCAGGAGTTCAAGATCAGCCTGGTCAACATGGATAAACCCTGTCGCTACTAAAACTACAAAAATTAGCCAGGCAGTGGCAATGCACACCTGTAGCCCCAGGTACCTGGGAGGCTGAGGCACGAGAATCGCTTGAACCTGGGAGGCAGAGGTTGCAGTGACCTGAGATCATGCCACTGCACTCCAGCCTGGGCAAAACAGTAAGACCCTGTCTCAGAAAAAAGTAATAACACAAAATAATAATAATAAAACAAAATAATAAAAACATCATGAGCACAGTGCAGTGGCTCACACCTGTAATCCCAGTACTTTGGGAGGCCAAGGTGAGTGAATCACTTGAGCCCAAGAATTCGAGACCAGCTCTGACAACTTAGTGAGACCCTGTCTCTAGAAGAAATATAAAAATGAGTCAGGCATGTTGCCATGCACCTGTAATCCCAGCTACTCAGGAGGCTGAGGTGGGGTGATCATTTGAGCCTGGGAAGTTGAGGCTACAGTGTGAGCCACTGCACTTCAGTTTGGGCAACTGAGTGAGACCCTGATTCAAAAAAACCTTTTTTTAATTAAAAAAATTTTTTGAATAAATAAAAACATTATGGATCTAATTTTAACTATAAATGGCTAGGACAGTCGAGAATACAAACTTATCCCAGCACTTTGGGAGGCTGAGGCGGGTGGATCACGAAGTCAGGAGATCGAGACCATCCTGGCTAACATGGTGAAACCCCGTCTCTACTAAAAAATACCAAAAATTAGCCAGGCGTGGTGGCGGGCTCCTGCAGTCCCAGCTACTCGGGAGGCTGAGACAGGAGAATGGCGTGAACCCAGGAGGAGGAGCTTGCAGTGAGCCGAGATGGCGCCACTGCACTCCAGCCTAGGCGACAGAGGGTGACTCTGTCTCAAAAAAAAAAAAAAAAAAAAGAATACAAACTTACATCCCTATAGTCGTCTCTCATCTACAAGTAATATAATCACACTATGTAGTCCTTAGTGAAGATTCAAGACTATACATATTTAGATGAGATGACATTAATATTTTTATCTATGGATAATTAATGAGTTTAGTCACCAAAACCTTAAAATCTTTTAAAAATTAAAATAAAAACCAAAAAACAAGCCTTTCTAGTATTCAGGCCTCAAATCTACCAAGTGGACTATGTTCCTTCAATGAAATATATTTAATGAGTACTGACTTTGCCACAGAGTTAAGTCTAATTTGCTGAAGAAAAAAATAAGAGAAAGTTTTACCCATAAGATTGGGAGGTAGGGAATGAATTTCAATAATAGCAGGAGTAGGCAAGGATGTAGGGAAAACAGTACTTTTTTTTTTTTTTTTTTTTTGAGACAGGGTCTTGCTCAATCGCCCAAGCTGGAGTGCAATGGCACGATCTTGACTCACTGCAACCTCTGCCTCCTGAGTTCAAGCAATTCTCCTGCCTCAGCCTCCCGAATAGCTGGGATTACAGGTGTGCACTACCATGCCCAGCTAAATTTTATATTTTTAGTAGAGACAAGGTTTCACTATGTTGGCCAGGCTAGTCTCGAACTCCTGACCTCAAGTGATCTGCCCGCCTCAGCCTCCCAAAGTGAAGGGAGTATAGGCGTGTGCCCCCATGCCCAGCTGATACATTTCAAATTTTAAGGAATATGGAGACCCACCATAAAATTGTGTTAGGCTGAGTGTGGTGGCTCACGCCTGCAATTCCAGCACTTAGGAAGGCTGAAGCGGGAGGATCACTTGAGGCCAGAAGTACAAGACCAGCCCAGGCAACACAGCAAGACCCCATCTCTAGAAAAAAATTTAAAAATTTGGCCAGGTGCAGTGGTTCACACCTGTAATCCCAGCACTTTAGGAGGCCAAGGCGGGCAGATCACGAGGTCAGGAGATCGAGAGCATCCTGGCTAACATGGTGAAACCCCACCTCTACTAAAAATACAAAAAATTAGCCAGGCATGGTGGTGGGCGCCTGTAGTCCCAGCTACTCGTGAGGCTGAGGCAGGAGAATGGCGTGAACCCGGGAGGTGGAGCTTGCAGTGAGCCGAGATCGCGCCACTGCACTCCAGCCTGGGTGACAGAGTGAGACTCTGACTAAAAAAAAAAAAAAAAAAAATTAAAAAATTTGTCAGGTATGGTGGCACATGCCTATAGTCCCAGCTACTTGGGAGGTTTGCTTGAGCTCAGGAGGTAGAGGCTGCAGTGAGCTATGACTGCACTACTGCACTCCATTCTGGCTGGCAGACCAAGACCTTGTCTCAAAAAAAACAAGAAATGAGCTATTAAGCACAAAAGACAGAGAAAAAGAAAAAAAAAAAGACATGGAGGAACCCTATATTCATATTGCTAAGGGAAAAAAACCCAATCTGAAGAGGCTATATACTATATAACTCCTACATGGCATTCTGGAAAAGGTGAAAAACTATACAGATAGTAAAATCATCTGTGGTTGACAGAGGATGGAGGTTGGGATGGATAGGTGGAGCACAGAGGATTTTTAGGGCACTGACACATTCTGTATAATACTGTAATGGTGGATATATGTCTTCATACATTTGTGAAACCCACAGAATACACAACACAAAGAATGAAGCCTAAACTATTTATGGATTTTAATTAACAATTATGTATCATGTTGGCTCAGCAACGGTAACAAACGTATATGAATCCAAGTTGTTAATAATAAGGGAAACCATGGGGATGGGGAGAGAGAGTACTTGGGAACTCTGTACTTTCTACTCATTTTTCTGTAAACCATAAAGCAGTTTTATGCTCCAAAAACAGTCTATTAATTATTTTAAAAAGTCTAACAGGCCGGGCGTGGTGGCTCACGCTTGTAATCCCAGCACTTTGGGAGGCCGAGGCAGGTGGATCATGAGGTCAGGAAATCGAGACCACGGTGAAACCCCGTCTCTACTAAAAATACAAAAAAAATTAGCCGGGCGTGGTGGCGGGCGCCTGTAGTCCTAGCTACTCAGAGAGGCTGAGGGCAGGAGAATGGCGTGAACCCGGGAGGCGGAGCTTGCAGTGAGCCGAGACTGCGCCACTGCACTCCAGCCTGGGTGACAGAGCGAGACTCTGTCTCAAAAAAAAAAAAAAAAAAAAAAAGTCTAACAAAAGCAAAGACTCATTTCCAGAGAAGAAAAATGAGAAGTGTTATAAATGGGAAACAGTACAGTAGCTGTCAATTCTAAATATACAAAGATGACTGAACACAGGCCAGTTCACAATCCTCTACCACTACCAGGTTCCTCTTTGCTCATCAAGGTTCCATATCAGCAAAGGCACAGACAACTTAAAATAATCTATGACCCCGGTGGCTCGGAGTGTCCCACAGAACAGAAATAACTGTCATTTTACTATACGGTTTAAATTTTTCTGCAATGAACACTTAACTAAAACTTAGTCTCATGAATGCATGAGTTCAATGCACTTAATGCATTTAATATTGATGAGCACCAATAATGCTAGGTAAAAAGATAAGAAGACTTACTCTGTAGGGAATCACAATTTAGAGAGGAAGGCCAAAGACCTAATATTCTGGAGAGGCATTGGAGAATCACAGAAATCTAAAAGCACATAATCTTGGCCTAAATACCTAAACATCTAATACCAGTTTTCTTAAATCCTTACCTGAGGTGACAGGCCATCATTTGTCCTTATAAACTATCTGACAAAGATAAACCAGTTCAATAAACGACACCCTCTCTTCCTCATAACTTGATGCTGATCTCATTCTGAGTCAGTTCAAAGTCACTGCTGACTCAGTGGTCCTGCAAGGTTCCAGGTTCATAGAACCTATCTTGAAGCCTTCTCAAAGGTTAAACATATTTGATGAGACCCATCTCTGAAGGTCTGCCCATAAATGGATCAGACCAGAGGTTAGGACCATAAGGGTATTTTTCCCTTCCCCTCTGTAGTTGACGATGTTCTGATATAATGTACCTACTTGCCCATGCCCTCTTGTCTGGAAATGGTTTCCAGTGCCCCTGCTAAAGGGGTAGGACTAGATGACCATGTCTAGACCATGTAACTGCAGCCCACCCCAGGGTGGACATTTGATCCAAGGTGGGTAAATCAAGTTTCTTCCTGGTACTCTCTAACACTGAAAGCCAGAGTCAGTAAGTTACAAGGAACCTCAGTTGGAAAATCTTAAAAATTTTAAGTCTGAGTTTACCAGTGGCAGCTCCAGAATTTCTATTTTGAAGGCACTTTCGGGGATGCAAGTTGATTGATGTGCAGCAAAGAAAAAGAGTTGTCTCGGCTGGGCACAGTGGCTCACAGCTGTAATCCCAGCACTTTGGGAAGCTGAGGCGGGCAGATCACGAGGTCAGGAGATCGAGACCATCCTGGCTAACACGGTGAAACCCCATCTCTACTAAAAATACAAAAAATTAGCCGGGCATGGTGGCGGGCACCTGTAGTCCCAGCTACTCGGGAGGCTGAGGCAGGAGAATGGCTTGAACCTGGGAGGTGGAGCTTGCAGTGAGCCGAGATTGCGCCACTGCACTCCAGCCTGGGAGACAGAGCGAGACTCCGTCTCAAAAAAAAAAAAAAAAAAGAGTTGTCTCTTGACTCTTTATTCACATAGCATTTATATAAAAATGAAAAATGTCAATTACCTTTATTGGAAAATCCAGAGAGATTAAGCTTATGGGGTGAGGCTAATGACCCCTCCCTTCTCCAGCCACAGCTTGGTGTGGCTACAAAAGTCAACATGTTGGGTTCTGGGTAAGTTGAAGAGTAAGCAGGAAAAAACAGTCTGAAGAACCCAGCAGGCCCGGCGGCTCACGCCTGTAATTCCAGCACTTTGGGAGGCAGAGGCGGACGGATCCCTTGAGGTCAGGAGTTCGAGACCAGCCTGGCCAACATGGTGAAACCCCATCTCTACCAAAAAAAAGTACAAAAATTAGCTGGGCGTGGTGGCGCACGCCTGTAATCCCAGCTACTTGGGAGGCTGATGCATGAGAATCACTTGAACCCAGGAGGCGGAGGTTGCAGTGAGCTGAGATTGTGCCACTGCATTCCAGCCTGGCGACAGAGCAAGACTCCATCCCCCCCCCCCCCCCCCCAAAAAAAAAGCAGAGAAATGAATAGACACAGAACTGAGAAAGAAGCTTCAGGTCCTGACAACTTTCTCATTTCCATCAGGTTCTGGGGCACTACACTCTTGCCTTAGCTCCCACAAGGATTTACAGTAACCGTCTTTACTTGCGCTGGAAGAGATTGTTTCTTCACCTGAAAGAGTTTAAAACACTTTACCACATTCAGCCAGGTATCAGGCTCCCCTTTCCTGGACCTAGGAGAGTGTGACTAATTAGCTGCTAAGTCTCTTGGGAAAGTTTATTTTCATTTTACATTACTAAATCTGTAATATAAGTTAAGTAGTCCTTGGAGAAAACAAGCCAATAAAAACGATATCCTAAGTCTGTCTTCTTAGTAAGTCTTTTTAAAAAGCTACTCAAGGGGAATTGTAGTTTGGCCATGAGGAATGGTGCTGTTCCCTTAATAATAGGAGTCAGCCAAAATCAGCCATCCACAGATCAGGCAATGGAAACGATAAGATGTACTGGTTACAGCAGTATTTTCCAAAGCATGGGTGAGTGCCATTCCAAATGAAATGTTTTTAGTCCTTGCAGACAGCCGTGGATAATACTCACAGTGAAAAAGTCAATCTCTCTCTTTTTTTTTTTTTTTTGAGACTCGCTCTGTTGCCCAGGCTAGAGTGCAGTTGCGCGATCTCAGCTCACTGCAACCTCCACCTCCCAGGTTCAACTGGGATTGTGCTGAGATTACAGGCGTGAGCCACCACGCCTGGCCCTAATCTCTTTTCTAATACTTCCTTTACATTAAGGAGAAAGTGTCAGTTTGGTGCTAGCCTACTATTTCTCTAAAAATTGATAGTATCTTTTTTTTTTTTTTTTTGGAGACAGAGTCTCACTCTGTCGCCAGGCTGAAGTGCAGTGGCATGATCTCGACTCACTGCAACCTCCACCTCCTGGATTCAAGCAATTCTCCTGCCTCAGCCTCCTGAGTAGCTGGGACTACAGGCGAGCACCACCACACCCAGCTAATTTTTTTTGTATTTTTAGTAGAGACGAGGTTTCACCATGTTGGCCAGGATGGTCTCAATCTCTTGACCTCGTGATCCGTCTGCCTTGGCCTCCCAAAGTGCTGGGATTATAGGCATGAGCCGTCGCACTCGGCCTTTTTTTTTTTTTTCCAGAAGGAAGGAATAGGTCCTGAAGTTTCACAAGTATCAGAATCTGGTTAATAACATTGTTTAGTTTTCATTGTACTTTACTTTTATAGTTTTATTTTCCTAGAGCAAGTGATACAGGTTTTCCACTCACAGCAATAATATAGATTAAAAAATAAATTTAATTTTAAAAGTCACCTTGGAGAAAAATATTAAGTGATAGCACAGATAATACTATAAAGCAGCTAAAATAATGAGATTAGGTAAAAGAACAATAGAAATTTGGGAAGAACTGGGATAAATCATTGGCAAGACACTATCAAAATTTGTTGAATGAACGCACAAGCTGCACTCCTGAGGTAACACTTCCCAAAGAAGCTACTAGTCCTTGGAGATGCAGGCAGCAGCAGGCCTGGACACATGCAGGCCTGCTGTCCACATGCCCTGGAGAAGAGGTCCTGGGATTTGTTCATCCAATCTTACTGAGGGATGGATACTGACAGTAGGAAAAGTATCAATTTTGCAAATAAAAAGGAACGTTTTTAATCTGCATGTTCTTGCAGTTGCCATGAATGGTCTCCTTAGCAGCTGAAATAATATGCTCAGTTTCCACTTCCTACAAGAATTTCAGAGACTATTAAAGATATTGCTCCAACTTAGAAAAACGCTAAATAGAAGAGAGCTCCATCTTTAAACAATATCCTTTACTTAAAAACTCTAAAAGTTGGAGAATAGGAGCCTTACTTTTACCAAGAATACAAATTACAGAAGACACATTCCTTCAGTCAGCAAGCCTTTGTTAAATACCTACCATGTGCAAGATTGCAAGGGACAATGATGAACCTAAAAATGAATAACGCCTCCTAACTGACCGACCCATCCTACATTTGCCTCCTATTTATGTACTTATTTATTTATGACAGAGTCTTGCTCTGTCACCAGGCTGGAGTGCAGTGGCACGATCTCGGCTCACTTGGCAACCTCCGCCTCCCAGGTTCAAGTGATTCTCCTGCATCAGCCTCCTGAGTAGCTGGGACTACAGGCGTGCGCCACCACGCCTGGCTAATTTTTTTGTATTTTAGTAGAGACGGGGTTTCACCATGTTGGCCAGGATGGTCTTGATCTCCTGACCTCGTGATCCTCCTGCCTCAGCCTCCCAAAGTGCTGGGATTACAGGCGTGAGCCACCGCACCTGGCCTTGCTTCCCTTTTAGTTTAAAGGTTTATTTCCCACACAGTATTCAGAGCTATCTTTTTTACATGCACACCTTATCACTCTACTCCTCTGGTTAAATCCTTTCAATGTCATCCACTGTCTTTTTCTTTCTTTTCACAGGTATTGATTCTACTGTCTTTTTTTTTTTTTCTTTTTTGAGATGGGGTCTTGCTCTGTCGCCCAGGCTGGAGTGCAGTGGCTCGATCTCAGCTCGCTGCATGTTCCGCCTCCCAGGCTCATGCCATTCTCCTACCTCAGCCTCTGGAGTAGCTGGGACTACAGGCACCCGCCACCAAGGCCGGAGAATTTTTTTTGTATTTTTAATGGAGACGGGGTTTCACCGTGTTACCAGGATAGTCTCGATCTCCTGACCTCGTGATCCACCTGCCTGGGCCTCCCAAAGTGCTAGGATTACAGGCGTCAGCCACCGCGCCCAGCCTGATTCCACTGTCTTTAAAACAAATTTCAATATCCTTAAAATGGATTACAAAGCTGAGTCACTGCCCACCCCGGCCTCATCTCACTTCCTCACTCATCTCTTCATTCCAACTGCACAAGCCTTTGCTTACATCCTCAAGTGGACCAAGCTCCTTTTCTCAGGGTCTTCACCACCCTCTCCCCATCTCTTTGCCTAACCCTGGTTCTCCTTTCATGTCCAAAGTAAAACATCATTTCCACAGGAAACCTTTTCTTGACCTGACCCCAACAGTCCAAATGCCCCTATTGTATGCTCTCATGGCAAACTGTCCTATTCCTTCAAATCCCTTAACACAACTGTAATGGTGATGTGTACTGTCATTTCAAGGAGATAAGCTCCTTGAAAGCAGAAACTATGTCTGTGCTGTTTAGTACTCATTCTCTGCATCTATATTGTGCCTAACACTTATCAGGCCCTCAATAAATGTTGAATGAAGGAATGCATAAATGAACAAATTGTATGGGGGAAGAAAAAGGGCAGTCTGTTAGAAAAATGGAAGATATATATATATATATATACATATATACGATAATACAGGCCGGGTGCGGTGGCTCATGCCTGTAATCCCAGCAGTTTGGGAGGCCGAGGAAGGTGGATTGCTTGAGGTCAGGAGTTCAAGACCAGCCTGACCAACATGGTGAAATCCCATCTCTACTAACGATACAAAAATTTAGCCAGGTGTGGTGGCAGGTGCTTGTAATCCCAGCTACTTGGGAGGCTGAGGCAGGAGAATCACTTGAACCCAGGAGGCGGAGGTTGCAGTGAGTGGAGATTGTGCCATTGCACTCTAGCCCAGGTGACAGAGTGAGACTGCATCTCAAAAAATCCATCTCAAAAAAAAAAAAAGATGATACAAAGTCATCACAACAGGAAGTTCAAAGAACCAATGATTAGTGATGGCTACCAGCTATTAAATTAGATTTTTTCCAAATCCTTTCAACTTTTTTTTTTTTTTTGAGACAGAGTCTAGCTTTGTCACCCAGGCTGCGGTGCAAGGGTGCAAGCCCGGCTCACTGCATCCTCTACCTCCTGGGTTCAAGCTATTCTCCTGCCTCAGCCTCCCGAGTAGCTAGGATTACAGGCGTGCATCACCATGCCCAGCTAATTTTTTTGTATTTTTAGTAGAGACGGGGTTTCACCATGTTGGCCAGGCTGGTCTGAAACTCCTGGACTCAAGTGATCCACCCAGGAGGTGGAGGTTGCAGCAAGCTGAGATCGCACCATTGCACTCCAGCCTGGGCGACAAGAGTGAAACTCCATCTCAAAAAAAAATAAAATAGGCCGGGCGCGGTGGCTCACGCTTGTAATCCCAGCACTTTGGGAGGCCGAGGCGGGCGGATCACGAGGTCAGGAGATCGAGACCACGGTGAAACCCCGTCTCTACTAAAAATACAAAAAATTAGCCGGGCGTGGTGGCGGGCGCCTGTAGTCCCAGCTACTCGGAGAGGCTGAGGCAGAAGAATGGCGTGAACCCGGGAGGCGGAGCTTGCAGTGAGCCGAGATTGCGCCACTGCACTCCAGCCTGGGTGACAGAGCGAGACTCTGTCTCAAAAAAAAATAAAATAAAATAAAATAAAATAAAATAAAAATTTAAAAAACTAGCCAGGCATGGTGGCATGTGCCTGCAGTGCCAGCTACTCCAGAGGCTGAGGCGGGATGATCGCTTGAGCTCAGGAGGTTGAAGCTGCAGTGAGCCACGTTCACATCACTGCACTGCAGCCTGGAAAACACAGCAAGACCTTGGCTCCAAAAACAGAAAAAAAAAGAAATGTACTAATCTCTTCATCTTGCCCTATGTTTCAACAACTACCCTCTAATCTATGTATTCATCTAAGAATATTTTTGTGCATTAAAACCTTCATTTTCAGTTTAAAAGTCTAGGTCAGGGTTTTTCGTTTGTTTGAATTATCCAGCTAAGACAGCAGAAGAGTTTTTTGTTTATTTGTTTTGACATAGAATCTTGCTCTGTTGCCCAGGCTGGAGTGCAGTGGCACAATCTCAGCTCACTGCAGCTTGGAGTTCCTGGGTTCAGGCATGCACCACCACACTAGCTGTCCCCCCGCCCCCCACAATGCAGTCTCGCACTGGAGCCCAGGCTGGAGTGCAATAGTGTGATCTCGGCTCACTGCAACCTCCGCCTCCTGGGTTCATGCGATCCTCTTGCCTCAGCCTTCCGAGTAGCTGGAATTACAGGTGCACACTACCACACCCGGCTAATTTTTTGTATATTTTTAGTAGAGACGGAGTTTCACTATGTCAGCGAGACTGGTCTCAAACTCTTGACCTCATGATCCGCCGGCCTTGGCTTCCCAAAGTGTTAGGATTACAGGTGTGAGCCACTATTCTAGATCTAAAAATACAGCTGAGCCCTATTTTTTATTTTTTTGAGATGAAGTCTCGCTCTGTCCCCTAGGCTGGAGTACAGTAGCACAATCTCAGCTCACTGCAGCCTCCGCCTCCTGGGTTCAAGTGATTCTCCTGCCTCGGCCTCCTGAGTAGGTGGGGTTACAGGCGCCTGCCACCACACCTGGCTAATTTTTGTATTTTTAGTAGAGATGGGGTTTTGCCATTTTGGCCAGGCTAGTCTCGAACTCCTGGCCTCAGGCAACCTACCCACCTCGGCCTCCCAAAGTGCTGGGATTTACAAGCATGAGCCACCTCGCCCAGCCAAACCACTGTGCCCAGCCTTGTATGCTTGTTAACACTTGGCCAAAACTGAACACAAAAATAGTCCAGAATGTCACAGGTCCAGGGCAAAAGACCAACAGGGACTGTTTGGTTATGAGCAAGGTTTTAGTATGGCAGAGGTGGTCTCAGCCATCCGATGGTGATGGAAGTTCTAGATTCACTGAGAGAAGTTCTAGTAAGTCAGGACTTTTTAAATGGTCATATTTTCAGAATGGAAAAAAATAGGTTGTGCCAAGTGACTTTTCTACAGAAAGGCAAGATAGTCTTCACTTACCAAGGTACCCTGACACTTCTGAGGCAAAATAGGACCAGACTCGCAAAGCTACCACACTGTCCAAGGGGAGGTCAGAATAAATACCACTTTTGATTGAGGACCTCCAAGTTTTCATTTATGAACTAGAGCAGTGGTCCCCAACCTTTCTGGCACCAGGGACCGATTTCATGAAAGACAATTTTTCCACAGATGGCAGGGAGGGATGGTTTTGGGATAAAACTATTCCACCTCAGATATCAGGCATTAGTTAGATTCTCATAAGGAGCGCCAACCTGGATTCCTCACATGCACAGTTCACAACAGGGTTTGTGCTCCTACTCCTAAGAGCTGATCTGACAGGAGGCGGGGCTCAGGCAGTAATGCTCTCCCCCACAACACCCTGCTGCTCACCTCCTGCTGTGCGGCCCATTTCCTAACAGGCCACAGACCAGTATCATACACCATCCCGGGGTCAGGAACTCCTAAACTATGAACTATAGTAGAATAATTACCTGAGCCAGGCACCCAAGAGAAATGTCCTAACTCAGCAAAGAAGTGACTGTCACCGGGCAGACACACTGGAAAATATCTTACACCTGATCCAGGCTAATCCAAGACTGCAGGTCAGTATGACATATTAAAACAAGGGATCTCATGCCTGTGTATGTGTGTATATTCTAAAGACTATGCAAACATTGGCCAGGTGCGGTGGCTCACACCTGTAATCCCAGCACTTTGGGAGGCTGAGGCGGGTGGATCACGAGGTCAGGAGATCGAGACCATCCTGGCTAACACGGTGAAACCCCGTCTCTACTAAAAAAAAAAAAAAATACAAAAAATTAGCCGGGCGTGGTAGTGGGCGCCTACAGTCCCAGCTACTTGGGAGGCTGAGGCAGGAGGATGGCGTGAACCCGGGAGGTGGAGCTTGCAGTGAGCCGGGATTGCGCCACTGCACTCCAGCCTGGGTGACAGAGCAAGACTCCATCTCAAAAAAAAAAAAAAAAAGAAAACAAAAAGACTATGCAAACATTTTTTCTATTTTGAACTTTCTCTATTCTATTATGCCATTTGCTGACCTAGCAATTCCCATATTCTATACAAATTTATTAAGTGCCATACCTGACCATCAATTCCACTTCCAATTATTTAAAAATACGAGGGTGAAATTAAAAACAAAAAAGAAAAAAAAGAAAGAAAAAAAAATAAATAAATAAAAGTATGGGGTAGAGGAGGCTGCATAGCAAAACAGAGTCAAATATTTATTATCTCCCTCCATCCCTTCGCTTCCCTAATCCATAACCACTGAAAACATTTTAAAATTAAGAATAATGGGGCCAGGCGCAGTGGCTCACGCCTGTAATCCCAGCACTTTGGAAGGCTGAGGCAAGTGGACCACATGGTCAGGAGTTCAAGACCAGCCTGGCCAATGTGGTGAAACCCCGTCTCTACTAAAAATACAAAAAATTAACCGGGCGTGGTGGCGGGCACCTGTGTTCCCAGCTACTCAGGAGGCTGAGGCAGGAGAATGGCGTGAACCTGGGGAGGTGGAGCTTGCAGTGAGCAGAGATCACGCCACTGCACTCCAGCCTGGGGGACAGAGTGAGACTCCATCTCAAAAAAAAAAAAAAAAAAAAACAAAAATTAGCAGAGCATGGTGGTGGGTGCCTGTAACCCAGCTACTTAGGGGGCTGAGGCAGAGAATTGCTTGAACCCAGGAGGCGGAGGTTGCAGTGAGCCAAGATCACGCCACTGCATTCCAGCCTGGGTGACAGAGCAAGACTCCTTCTAAAAATAATAATAATAATAATGGGCAGGGCGCGGTGGCTCACGACTGTAACCCCAGCACTTTGGGAGACCAAGGCAGGCAGACTGCTTGAGCTCAGGAGTTCGAGACCAGCCTGAACAACATGGTGAAATCCTGTCTCTACAAAAAATACAAAAATTAGCCGGGCGTGGTGGTACCCGCCTGCAGTCCCAGTACTCAGGAGGCTGAGGTGGATGGATGACTTGAGCCTGGGAAGTGGAGGTTACAGTGAGCCAAGACACTCCAGCCTGGGTGACAGAGCCAGATCCTGTCTCAAAAAAATAATGAAAGAAGGCACTGGGGCTTACCAAGTCACACAAGAGTACAAAATCTGCTGGCAACTACGTAGCAAAAGAGAATAATTTTAGCAAAAGGAGATCAAATAATCAAGTATGGGTTCCAGTAAGGTCATGGGTGGAGGTTTTCAAAAACGAAAAATGCAATACCCAAAATTATTAGTAATGTGAGATGCACTGGGAAGATGTTTCAAATCTATGCACACAGAAAAGCTATTCCAACCCTAGACACCACTAGTAAAATTTCAACCCACCACAATTTATCACCTCATAGCCCTGTCCATGTATACCCTCAATGAATTCCAGCAAGAGCTGAGGCTCCAAGCAAGGTTTCCAACACAATTGTAAAATAAATCCTGAAACCTTGGCAGTACAAATACTGTTGTACAAAGACAGTGATGCTACTGAATCTGAACTTGGTGAAAAGCTGAGCTCTCAGTGAGAATGCCTATGTTCGAATCCCAGCTCTACAACTTGGTAGCTACAACCTTGAGCAAGTTAATCTCTAGGCTTCAGTTTGATCACAATAACCTTACCTACCTAATAGGGCAGTTAGCCCACCAGTAAACACTAATTAGTGCTGATAGTTGTTGAATTTTTGGCTGGTGGGCAAGTACCACCATAGATGAGTTTATTCATTTGTCAGAATGTCTGAATTCAAGGAACCATAGTTGTTTGGGGGTACTAATGTATTTAAACAACAAAAGTGTGGAGTTCAAAAGTCAAATGTGCTTAAGTGCTGAATTCACTGACAGTCTGTACCGTTCTTTTCCTAGTCCTGCCAGTTTATACTAATCGCCTTAGAATTCCTGAAGAAAGCCTCTTCTAAACCTCTTCCCATGTACATGTAACAAAAGCTACATAATTCTGACTTCAGTTTTGAGAATATAACTTGTTAATATATCCTGATGTTTAGTGATGTGAAATGGACATAGTGTTTTCCACTGGACGTCAAAACACTATTAATTCTAAATAACTATGGGACCAAAGAAATTATCTTTGGTCCTCAAGAACAATTTTAAAAATCAAATTATTCTTGAAAGTATTGAGTCTTTTTAGTTTAAAAAAAAAAAAGTCTGCAGGCAGCTGCTGCACAAAGCTGTAATGAGTCACAAACTATGAACCCTGGATTCAGTTCTCACCTTCCATCACCCACCTTGTATATATTATCTCTGCCCTCTGAAAATATACACTGGAGGGCAAGGGCATGAGAATATGCAGCCCCGGGGAAATAGGAAATCAGAGTCCTTTCTCTGCCACTTACCATCTGCATGACCTCAGGCAAATCAGTGTCTTCAGCTCAAAGTGAGGTGGTTTCTAGCACAATAGTTAAGAAGGTGAGCCTGGGCCAGGCGCAGTGGCTCACACCTGTAATCCCAGCACTTTGGGAGGCTGAGTAGGTCAAGAGTTCGAGTCCAGCCTGGCCAACATGGTAAACTCCTGTCTCTACTAAAAACATGAAAGTTCGCTGGGCTCGGTGGCATTCAACTGTAATCTCAGCTACTCAGGAGGCTGAGGCAGGAGAATTGCTTGAACCTGGGAGGCAGAGGGTGCAGTGAACTGAGATTGTGCCACTGTACTCCAACCTGGATGACAGAGTGAGATTCATCTCAAAAGAAAAAAAGGTGAGCCTGAAACAGTCCACAGGGTTTCAAATTCCACCTCCAAGAAATACTAGCTGAGTGGCCTTAGATAAATTACACAACATCAATAAAGCCTCAGTTTCCTCATCTGGTTTTTTTGTTGTTGTTGTTGTTGTTGTTGTTGTTAAAGGGTTCAGGGGCAGGAAAAAACAGTACCCACCTCTTGAGAATGGGTGAAGATTATATTAGATAACCCATATAAAAGGCCAAGGCCAGTGACTGTCATAATGAGTCATCTATAAACCTTAGCTATAGGATTGTTGCTAAAATCAAATGAGATGTGAGAGTAAAAAATCACACAAATTATGAAATAAAAGCCGGACTAACTGTGGCCAGAAACAAAGTTAACCACCGCCCCGCCCCCCAAAACGATTCCCGCCATGGAGAGAAGTCTCCAATTTAGTAACATCCACACGAGGTCTATAAATACGATGTCTACTTGTGTAAAAACCACTGACCTTGAAGCTTCCTCACCATTAAGTGAGATAGACCAAGATCATAAAACCATCTAAGAGGAAAGGAAATGCAAAAAGGACCAATCCAATTACACATCTCGGTTATTGGAAAAGGATTTCTCCCAAACTCAAATCTGTGATTTTTCACTACCAGGGTAAATGGATGACATCAAGGTCTTCAAGTCTACGGGTTGAGGTAAGAGTTGTGGAGAGGGATCTGCTTAGCACAGGGGAGGAAAGCTGCAGAGAAAACCATAGAGAAGCTGCAGAAAGGAGAAGCCCTCCAGTAGCTCTGCATGCCCCTCTGACACGAGCTATCACAATCTCTTCACCGCTATTTTGGGCCCAAGACCCCCTCCCCCCGCCTCCCACGTGTGACCAGAGCAGCTGCTTCTCCACCCAACAGCTCTGGATTGGGAGCCTGGACTCTCGGGCCTGCTCCTGACTCGATCTGGGTGACCTTGCCCCTTCCCCACTCCGGACCTCAGTTTCTCCTGTGCACCGAAGCCCACCTAGTCAGACAACCCTCTAGGCCCAATTCCCGTAAATAAAAAAAAAATCTCTGGTAGGGAATCTTCCCTCAGGCAGGGCGTCCCACCCTCGTGCCGGAGCCGGCTTCCACCTTCGGGGAGATCTCTGGTCTCCCTAGGAGCGGCGGTAACGATGCAGCCTGCGGGTAGCGCAGGTGTCTGCAGAACCACGCGTCCCACGGGGCCTGCCAGGCAGGCCAGCTCTGCCGACCAGCTGCTGCCCAGACCGCGCCGCTACCACCTCAGGGCTGAGGAAGGTTGGGCCGGCGCCTACGCGAGGCCCGCGGCTGCGGCCTAGTGGCCCGCGCGGCCCGCCCCCTGCGCCTGCCCGGCCCGCGCGCCGGCCTTCGGCACCCCTCCTGGTCTTTCGCCCCAGCCTCGGCAGCCCTCGGCGCGTCGGGCTGGTGAGCGCGCTGGTCCAAGGCACTCACCGTAAATGGGCCGGAGGCGCCTGTCGTTAGGGTCCTGCACATGGCCCCGCGTCGCCATGATGACAAGCGCAGAACCACAGTGCGCACGCGCGGGGCAGGACCCCGGGAAAGGGCTATTAAAGGGCCAGCGTCAATCTCGCTTGTCTATCACGATAGTCGCGGTGCTGCGACTGAATGCGCCTGCGCGGAAAGGGAAGCATCCACTCTTGCCGACTGCCACCTCTTTAAACGCTGTTCCTTCACTTAGCAGGTGGGATCAAGCTGGCAAGAGGAGGAAGCCGTTGCTGTTAAAATCTTCCGAGTCACTGACTGGGAAGTGAGGAGAAGAAGGGAGAAAGCTCTCAAAGTTAGGGTTCGGCTGCTCCTGTTTATCCTATTTATTCTCTGTCCTGAAGAACCAGCTAGACTTTGCTGTGATTAATTGCAGAGGAACCAGAAACTCCTGGAGGAGAGAGACCCAGGGGAAAGTTGGGGAAGCGCGGCTGATCAACAGCAAAAATCTGCCAAAAAAGTTCGAGAGAGCCGGGCGCGGTGGCTCAGCCTGTAATCCCAGCACTTTGGGAGGCCGTGGCGGGCGGATCACACGTCAGGAGATCGAGACCATCCTGGCTAACACGGTGAAACCCCATCTCTACTAAAAATACCAAAAATTAGCCGGGCGCAGTGGCGGGCGCCTGTAGTCCCAGCTACTCGGGAGGCTGAGGCGGGAGAATGGCATGAACCCGGGAGGCGGAGCTTGCAGTGAGCCGAGATCGCGCCACTGCACTCCAGCCTGGGTGACAGAGCAAGACTCCGTCTCAAAAAAAAAAAAAAAAAAAAGTTCGAGAGCCCTCCACCACCTGTTCCTGGACCAAACTGAGCGTCAGGCTGCTATTTCTCCTGGTCCAGTAAGGAGATGCAGATGAACTGGAGAGGAAGCGAGTTTTTATTTCTGCAACCAGTCACAGGGAGAAGGCCTGGAAATCATCACCAGACCAACTTAAAATTACAAAGCTTTCCACAGCTTATATACCTTCTAAGCTATATGTCTACGTGTAAATGTGCATTCATCTAAAGACGTACGTGATTAACTCGCCGGGCGCGGTGGCTCATGCCTGTAATCCCAGCACTTTGGGAGGCTGAGGGGGGCGGATCACGAGGTCAGGAGATCGAGACCACGGTGAAACCCCATCTCTACTAAAAATACAAAAAATTAGCTGGGCGCAGTGGCGGGCGCCTGTAGTCCCGGCTACTAGGGAGGCTGAGGCAGGAGAATGGCGTGAACCTGGAAGGCGGAGCTTGCAGTGAGCCGAGATCCCGCCACTGCACTCCAGCCTGGGAGAGCAAGGCTCCGTCTCAAAAAATAATATTAATAATAATAATAATAATTGATTAACTCACTTTAGTCTATAACTAAGGTTTGAGTCCTGAAGACCTTCCTTTGAAGCCTCAGTAAATTTACTTAATCTAAATGGCAATAGGTGCTGGGGTGATTACCCTTATCTTGCCTCCTGCTAAATCATGGAGGTTTGGGAGTTACTTCAGACCCCCCAATAAAATTTGTTTAATCCTAAATGCGTCCTGTTAGGAATTCTTTCGTTATTTTGTCATGCTTTAAGGCCAAGGAAAGGCCTAGGCAAAACTCTTGGTGGGCTTTTGTTACATTCCAGCCTTTGTATAAGGGCACTGGCTTTTTTTAGCTTTTAATATCTAACTTACCACTCAGTCAGTACTGAAACAGTTGTTATGGAGGCCTGTGTTAGTGAGACCTGGCCTGCCACACACCCTTCTCCCAGGACTCAGCCAACAAAGAAGCATCCTAGATGAATACTTACTCAGTATCTGCCTAGAGTATTTAAATGCAAGGTCTTTACATTTATTCTCTCATTTAATTTTCATAACTGTCATTGTATTTCCCTGGGAGGTAGATCCTATTATTACCTCTCTTTTTTTTTTTTTTTTTTTTTTTTTTTGAGACGGAGTCTTGCTCTGTCCCCCAGGCTGGAGTGCAGTGGCGCGATCTCGGCTCACTGCAAACTCTGCCTCCCGGGTTCACGCCATTCTCCTGCCTCAGCCTCCCGAGTAGCTGGGACTACAGGCGCCCGCCAACACGTCCGGCTAATTTTTTGTATTTTTAGTAGAGACGGGGTTTCACCATGTTAGCCAGGATGGTCTCGATCTCCTGACCTCGTGATCCGCCCGCCTCGGCCTCCCAAAGCGCTGGGATTACAGGCTTGAGCCACCGCGCCCGGCCTATTACCTCTCTTTTTACAGATAGATTTATTCATACAACACTGAGTTATTGAGTGCCTATTATTTAACATACTCTTGTTTTAGGCACAGAGGATACATCAATAAATAAAATAGATGGAGACTTAATGGAGCTTTTATTTGTAGTGAGGGAGACAGACAATAAATAAGTAGATAGCCTATCACATAGTGATAAATGCTACTGAGAAAAATAAAGCTGGAAAGGGGGGCAGTGAGAGAGGGAGGTAATTTTAAATAGTGTGGTAAGGCTGGCTTCGTGGCTTACCCCTGTAATCCCACCACTTTGGCAGGCCAAAGTGGGTGGATCACATGAGGTCAGAATTCAAGACAAGCCTCGCCAACATGATAAAACCCCTTCTCTGCTAAAAATACAAAAATTAGCTGGGCGTGGTAGTGTGAGCCTGTAATCCCAGCTACTTGGGAGGCTGAGGCAGGAGAATCGCTTGAACCCAGTAGGCAAAGGTTGCAGTGAGCCAAGATCGTGCCATTGCACTCCAGCATGGGCAACAGAGCAAGACTCTTGTATAAATAAATAAATAGGCCGGGTGCAATGGGTCGTGCCTGTAATCTCAGCACTTTGTGAGGCCGAGGTGGGTGGATCACCTGAGGTCAGGAGTTTGAGACCAGCCTGGGCAACGTGGTAAAACCCCATCTCTACTAAAAATACAAAAAATTCGGCCGGGCGCCGTGGCTCACGCCTGTAATCCCAGCACTTTGGGAGGCCGAGGCGGGCGGATCACGAGGTCAGGAGATCGAGACCACCCTGGCTAACACGGTGAAACCCCGTCTCTACTAAAAATACAAAAAATTAGCCGGGCGCTTGGCCGGGCGCGGTGGCTCACGCTTGTAATCCCAGCACTTTGGGAGGCCGAGGCGGGCGGATCACGAGGTCAGGAGATCGAGACCACCCTGGCTAAC